>NW_027187521.1:0-93306 GCF_041381155.1 Argopecten irradians | reverse complement strand
CTGATCTTTACTTCTGCCCAGGCTTAGAAAGTACGCTAAATTTATCAACCAATCGGACACTTGTCTATAGTCTAATTTTTGTCGACACCACCGGCTTTAGTCGCAATTTTGTTGTACGACATTAAAGACAAAAGATAACATAGAACCAATTGCAAGACAAATGTTAGTTATTACCATGAATAAGATATTTATATAATAACAAGGTAACCAGAAAAATTATTACATATATATTGATGCCTAAAGATAACTACGCTTCATATCCTGACACTGGTAAATATCTCAGGATTTAAAACAGCAATCTGATCAATTTGACAACTCTCGAATTTTAAAGTTACTCATCTACGGTTTAATTGTAACAAGCAAATGTCTCAAAAATTGAAAAAAACTAGACCATCATGAATAGTAAACCGATTATGAGTCCTGGACAATAGTAACTTGTTCACTACCTATATGCCTACTACATGGGATCTTTGTACAAAAAACCACTGCTCAAAAATTCTCATTTATTCTTTTTAAATTATAACAACTTCTGTAACCATTCCGCTTTCGATGAAGAAGGTTTTTGCACAATAACAATAGGATCAAACTTTCTGTTACAAAGGGTATTTGAACAAAAGAAAAAAAAATGCACAAAAACTGACATACAATGTTATGGTAAGGGTTTTCCATACCTTAACTAACTATCCACATTTTCTGATATTAGAGTTTTTGTCCAGTTAACATAAGGTCTCTTTAACATAACACTTCCTTTAACATGACAGTTTTATCTTTTTTGAGATCAATAAACTGAGAGTAATTGCATCTATTTACCATATTAAAAAAAGAATAATTATCAACCTGCCATTTTATTGATTATTTATTTTTTTCTCATAGAACAAGTTCCTTGTTTTTCATACTAGTATATGGTATCCACACACATAAAATCCAGTAAATAATATGGTGTGACACAAAACTGATTCACCAATGATGACCAAACCACTATGAAAATTACAGCTTGCTCAGCCATCCCTATAAACAATGCAGTTTAAATCAATTAAGTAAACCCCGGTATAAATAACAAAGTCTTACATTCACCGCATTATTTTCATATAGTAATACCTTCTGACTACTCTATATAGATACATTAATTATCATCCTAGCATGAATAACTACCACAACAACCACCCTTAAAGCCAGGATAGTAACTTCAAACCCCCCAGAACATGCCATTAGAACTGCATCTTATCCAAAGAGTGGCACAGTCAGTCCTTTAACAATATTCATTAAACCCAAAAATCAAACTATCATATCTCAACAATTGAAAAGGAGAGTGTGACCGGTACAATCACAGGAGGTATCAAAACCTTTGGAATGATGATTTGAAACACCCCACATACCATTAACAGTAATAACATAGTCAATGTCCGCCTTATAGTAATAGCGAATTCCAGAGCATCTCAGAACTTAACTGGATTATTAGTGATTTATAGATAAACAAAACCCAGAAAAATCGAGTAACCATGGCTATATGACCCAGCCATAATTAAGTGCTGTGTTTGACGACAATGACCATCAGATTAAGTACAAGTAACACAGAATTATCGGCGTTAGAAATAAATCTAGGATAAGCTGCGAAGGATTCAATACCGTTGTATAACGAAAACAACCCCAAACAAAACTTGTTCACCTTTATGCAAATTTTGTCCCAACTTATAGGCCCACTACCTTTCAAAAAAGGCTTTTAATATATATAAAATAGTTCCCAAGGGGATCATGGCGCCCACCAAAGAATGATTTGATTTCTGACAATGGAAAAGGGTGAATCCTTGTCTATCATGTTTATTCAAACTATTTCAAATAACATACTAAAAAATAAATATAAGAGACAAATCACTTCCAGTACCTTTCTGAGAAATAGCATTGTAGTAGCTTATGGTTTCAAGGAAGACACCAATGCTGTTTGTCGGGTTCACTTCATTTATTCATTAAAATAATACCCTGTAACATGAATTACAATCATATTGACCAATTTAATATACAGTTATTCTATAGAACATACAATTATACGGCTATACTGCATAAAGTATCAATATTACTTTTAGCATGTTCTAACGGGATAGTTAACCAGCTTCGTTATCAGAACATATATAATAGCAATTAACAACATCTATATGTATAGATGGCAACTATATACATAAACTATAGCATATATAAAAATACCCACCTTCTTCAGGTGTGAAGAGGGTTTCACCGGACCGTCGTCCGACGAGCTCAACCACTCGTTTTATACTTGTTGAAATAATAAAACAATACAATTAATTAAACACTATAGCGAATACCATCGAAAATCCACTCTTCGTCGTGAATAAATAATGGCCCGATATTAAAATATTATCGAAATTCCCAAAAAAAGATAAGTTACATTTAAAATAAACGATTACCAAAATCAAATATATTAAATAGAGATATTATATTATATTATGATAAAAATATTTAAACTACATACAGGTACTTACAATTATGTATTGGGCTAATTTACCTATGAGTCTGCAATCAGATTCATCTACTAGAGATCGATGTTGCCCGTCATGGTCATCCAAACCACCAAGTCACCAAAACCCCAGATAAAACTACCCAACATTCACTCGACGTAGACAATAGACTAATACCAAATAAGGACCACAAAATAAGAGATTGACATACACATTACTGTCACATTCACATAACTCATCGCCTCACTTACAACGTGCCTTTTTCCTCGCGCGCGCGCCAAACGATCTTTGTCGCATTGCGTATCCGCGACCCGCGACTATCCCCCGGCTACACTCAACACGGACCATACGCGAACGCGCACTAAAATATAACGGTATAACAAAATATAAAAGTAGTAAAATAACACTACTACATTCTCCCCCTCCTTCGATGGAAGACTGTCCCCATCTATATAGTCAAAGGACAAACTAAAACAAAATAAATGAAATTAACAATACGATAAAAAAAAGATACAACAAAAATCCTTAATTTCAGTCCACAAAATTTCAGCCTCCTTAGATGTGGTATTTAATTTTCAAAATTTAAAAACATCATCCCGTACTTTTTTATATTTTGTACCCCTCGCTCGTAAAGAAGATGCCCCTCATCTTCCGCAAGGGGTATCCAAAATAAACATTACAACATGGTTACAAGTAATCCAATGACCAAAAGCTAAAAAAAAACTAAAGATGCTTAAAATTTTTAGCATATGCCTGTTTGAAGCAGTGCTCCGAAGGCATAATCCCGAAAGGACGCTGAAGATACCATGACCACCAGAAATAAGCCTTCATTTTCCAGTCCGGCACCGTATCAACAGGATTTCTGTGAAACATACAAACTCGCCAGAAGGTCATCCAATTAGGCGGTTCGTCCGTGTATTCCTTGACGAATCTTTCCCCCCCCCTTGGCACTAGAATCTCCGTGTCAGGCAAATTAACATTTCCCCCCCTGTACTGCAATCATTCGCAGCTGCATTCATCCGGTTCAGATTCCGAAGCGTTTCCAACATCAACGAAACCCATTAGCGGAGGGTGTCCAGTGAATATGTACCGGTGTCATTGCTCGACCGGATACTATCGCTGCGTGGTGGCGCCGGCTGAACATCGAATTAATATCCATAGCCCACAACATCCTCAACGGAACTGTCGCTACTATCGTTCCCGGGACAGTGGTTCGACGAGTTCCGCCACAGATTCCTTTCGAAGTGGTTCACGTTCCAGGCCTCGACCTCCTTATACGTGGAACTGGTCGAGGTGAAGTTCAGGAAGTGGTTCCTTATCTATTTCTCACAGGTATCGCTCCAATGGGGAAGTAGATGGTTTCCGAGTTGAGGGTTTTTTGATTTCCCTTCCCGTCTTCCTCTGTATTGATTATACAGGAATGTCTCCGATTGGGCTTGACTCTTTACGATGGTAACACAGTCAGGTTCCTTCCCATCGATCCGCTAGCTTATGTCGTCTCCCTCAAAGGCCAGTACTTTTGACAAGAACTCGAGGTCTCCCGGTTCCAAAACGGCTTCCCTACTACGAAGATCGAAGTCTGCCTTCTGTCGACTCTGCGATTCCGCGAGCCTTCTTACTTGCCAAGCTAAACGAATGAGACATCGTCTGTTCCTTTAAATTTCTTAATATAATCCGGTAAGAACGTGAAGTAGGTTCCTCAACAAATCCACACAAAAGAGTCAACTGGTAAACGCGTTGTCGTCCGCACATTAGATGGAATGGCGAATATCCAGTACTGCTTGTGCCTTGTGCAGTTATAATCTAACGTCTAGAGATCCCTACGTAGCTTTTTCCAAATCCTTTTTTGATGAGGCTCCAGTGTTCCCAACAGTGTCAATAAGGGTCCGATTAAATCGCTCACGCTCCACATCCATTCCGCGACTATTGGAGGTTTATGGCGTCGTCCTTGAGTTTGGTCGATTGTGTAGTGGTGTCCACATAAGGGCTCTCGATTACCTTTTCCCCTCAAAGTTAGCGCCTTGGGTCCGAATGGTAAACTCTCCCGTGGAATTTCCGTAATGCTCAGATAAATCCTTGAAGCGCACTCAGCAGTCGCTTTAGCAGACTGCTACAGCGGTAGGTATCGCTTTAGCGTACCGCGTGAAGTGATCAGTAATTACCCAACACATCCTGGAACCCGCCTTATATGGAAACTTCAAATTTCAAGAAATCCATACACACCAAGTCCATGGGCTGGGTGGTGACAATGCTTACCAACGGTGGTAAAATTTTGTGACAATTTTAATTGCTTACCAACGTGCCTTGACATCAACTCTTTAGACTTCCTGAAGAGACATCTTTGACATTCCCTTTAGCCACTTCTCCACGTCTTTGGTCATGCCAGGGCCAAAAAAATCTATCCCGCAGCAATGATAACGTTCTATCGCGTACCAGGGTGGTGGCCCGTATCATTATGTAACGACGTCAACACTTGCTCGCGCATGGACAGCCGGCAGTAACAAGGTTGTCTACTTCCGCCCTCAACGTCCTTGGAGGACCCTTCATGCAGACATGTGTCTATACACAGCACACCACCCGTTTCAATTTCCAGCTATCCCAGCATCTCTTAAGGTGGCGCTCTCTGGAATAGCGGATAACCTCTTTCTGACGGCTTCATGGTTCTGCCTATATGACTGGGCAACCATTCCCCCAATGACATCATCATCTGCCTGTAACTTCTTTCTCCATTCACGTGCTGTCAACGTGCTGGAAACCTGATGTTCGTCTTCAACTTCAAATGTATCCAATGCCTTCTGCTGACAAACTCAAACATTCTACCCAAGGGTCCACTACAGGTAACCTGCTCCCTTACACACTGCATTGCACAGACTCTGCCGAAATGCTAACATCCCGGAAGTCGTGACAAAGCATCCGCATCGGCATTGTTCCTTCTCTGGTCGATAACTTTATCTCGAAGTTAGTATGCTGATAAAGCGGACAGCCATCTATGCCCCGTCGCGATCAAGCCTTAGCCTTAGATAAGACGTAGGTCAAAGGGTTGTTGTCCGTTAAAACTGTAAATTTCTGTCCATATAAATGATCATGAAACTTCTCCGTAATAGCCCATTTCAACACCAATGAACACCAATTTTAATGAGCTGGGTAATTCCTTTCCGATTTACCTAATCCACGGCTGGCGTAGCAATAGGTCTCAAATGTCCATCCTGCTCTTGATAAAGACAGCTCCTAGTCCCTGGTACTCGCATCCGTGTGCAGCTCAAACGCCGGCTGTAATTAGCATAACCAAAGGACAGGTGGGTTGCACAGTGCATCCTTCAGACTCTGAAATGCAGTAGCCTGTTCAGAACGTCCACATCCATTTAAACGGTACCCACATCGGACTTCACTCTACCCCTTTTTCTTCTTATCTCTTGTTGGTGGCAATAAAGTTGGTTAAAGGCCGCGCAAATCTTTTGCAAAATCCTTTACGCAACTTTCTGTAATATCCCGCGAACCCTAAAACTGACGTAATTCCTCAGGATTAGTTGGTGTCGGCCAATCTCGTACCTTCTCAATCTTCTTTGGGTCAGCCTCAATTCCATCAGGTGTAACAAATATGTCCCACGTAGGCAACTCTGTTCATGAAGTAACTGACATTTCTTAGATGCAAGTTTCAAATCCGTTGTCTCGTAATCTCTGAAAAACCTTTCCTAACCTCTCCAAATGCTCATCATAGGTCCTTGAGAAGATAATTAAATCATCAAGATATATCAAACAAATGGCAAGGTGTAGGTCTCCCCATACATCGTATTCCATTAAGCGCTGAAACGTCGCAGGAGCATTTGTAAGTCCAAATGGCATCCTTGATAAAACTCGTAAAATCCTAATGGGACCAACAAAAACGCAGTACGCTCCTTGTGTTCATCCTCAAGCTCGATCTGATGATAACCCGATTTAAATCCAACACGGTAAAGTAATGCGATCCCTAGCTAAACAATTCCAGAATAAACCTCCACTCGTGGTAAAGCATATGAATCGCCGTATGGTTCTCTGATTCAAACTGACGGAAATCTACACACATTCTCAATGATCCGTCTTTCTTTCTTACCAAAACAACGTTCGAAGACCAAGGACTGTGTGATGGCTTAATGACTCCTGCAGATAGCAATTGTTGAAGATGAGTCTTGACTTCATCGTACAAAGAAGGCGGTATCCTCCTGTGACGTTGTTTAAAAAGCAACTGCATCCGTCAAATCGATTCGATGTTTCACGAGACCAGTACATCCAAGATCAGTGTCCCCATGTGAGAATATATCCTCGTAGTCCTTAATGAGTTTCTTTCCAATACGCAATTCATCTTCGGTAACAGCTGAATTTGAAAAGTCTATCTTGTCCATAAACGACTGAAGTAGTTTCCCATCTCGTCATCAGATTTAGGCAACTCTTGTACAACCACCGGCTGTATTTCACACAAAACGGCCCATTAGGAGGAAATTACAAATGTCCTTGTGGTTAAATTGGAAAGCTGGATATCTAGCGGTTGTGTGTTATCACAATCGTAGGAGAATACAGTAGGCGTAACGTCTATATCCTTCGACAGTTTAGAACGTTCCGTAGGCTGAATGATAGCGCAAGTAGTCGGATAAGCACTTCGCTGATCTATGTATCCCTTTAGAGTAACCGTAGAATTGGGCTTCAAAATACAATCCATGTTTCCTGCATTCTTAACAAGACCAATGCTGTTACGATTCCTCGCTAAATCCCGGTCCCTCAACGTCATACAATGAAACGCTAAAAACCATGGCGTATCCAACCCCTTCTGTAGATACTTCGGTCCTTTCTTCCTTCGACAATCTCCTAATAATACATCCAAAACATTTGTCCCGAACAAAACTGGTTACCTTCGAGTTATAATTGCTGTTAGGAATCAACCAACAATAAACAGCTCTGCTCAGCTGATCCAGGTAATCCTTCAAACTTGACATTCGTCTCAATCAATCCCGAATACGGCAACTGTTGTCCATCTGCACACTCAATAGCAAGTAGTTCACCAACAGACTGTAATTCCAGATGACTCAAATGGCTTTCATAAAATCGTTGACTCACCGTAGAGACACCGTCGCGCCTGTATCCAGTAAAGCTCTGGTTCCAGTGCCATCTACTGTGACATCTACCTCATTAGCATTGCCAATCATCCGTGCACCAGTAGTCCTCTTCCGTCCGTCCGGACCTTGTATTCGGAAATCTATGAGCGGTCCGTCTTCATAGACTCCTTCCCTTTTACCGAACTCCGCGAGTGATCCAATATTACTCGGCATCGCGCTCTAATATGTCCCGGCTGCCTGCATCTCCAGCAGATAACATCAGGTTTCTTTCCTAATGACTCATCATCATCCCCATCAGACTTATCCTGAGATGGCCTAGAATGGTAAACAGATCCTTTTCCATAATTGTTTGAATTCCCTCTATTCCGGTTACGATGATCTCGGCTGTTCTTCCAAGATACCGCGCCTCCGTCAGACATCTGTTTCTCTAACCTCTGAATAGCGGCAGACAACTGGTTTACCATAGATTTCAAGTCATCCTTCTCATCCTTCGTCTCTCCTTCAACCACAGAATGAACATAGCTGTCGCCATCGCAGATTTACCACCATCTCTTGACCTCTCCATAGACCTGACTGCAATGCACAATTCCTCAAAGTCAGAAATAGAATCATGTTTGTGGCCGGTTATGTCTCTCAACTCCTGTCTCAATCCTGACCAGAACTTGTTGTGTAACCTCTTATTACGCTCTGCGGGTCCTATAGCAGCATCAGCCCTCAGCAACAAGTCCTCAAGCCTACAAGCCCACTCTGTCACGGTCTCTTTAGGTTGTTGATGCGCTGCATAGAAGTTCTCCAGCAAAGTCTCCTGATCATCAACAATACCATACAAGCTTCTCAATTTGGCGATCAGCTGGGCTGGCGTCGCATGAGCTCCAAGTCTCATAGCTACCCTTAGCTGCAGTTCCCTTCAATGACCTCTCCCCTGAATCGACTGTCCAATGATATCCTGAGACTTACCCGTATCGATGAGACATTGTACCTCATACTTCCATAAATCAAACGAAGCCTCGCCTTTCCCATCATCTCCGGAGAATATAGGTATCTTATAGAACCTCGTGTCCAAAGTAGAAGAGCTAGTACTTTGAGTATTACTTACCCCCACCATGACCACGTAACGATGGGTCCGCAGTATCCACTCCTCCAGTATTGCTGAAGAAAATCCATCATCTGACTCCTCAAAAGTAAGTAAACTTTCACCCTTGGGCCTAGCACCAAGCTGAGAAAATAACTTCGTCGCCTCCGCAACAGGATCGCTATCCTCGGGTGGAGGTATCGCTTCCGCCTGAGCGAGTTTCTCTTTTGAATCCGACATAACAAAGCAAGGGTTACAACATAAACAAAATAATAAAAAATGCTAAAGCAAACAAACACCAAGTAATCATCTACGTGTCCTTACCAACACGGAACAAGTATTCTACTCTTGTCCTCATAGATGTAAACACTTACTGAATATATCCAGCCAAGTCAGCAACATCCAAAGCAACTAAAAAAAAACATATATACACGATCGCGCGCAGTCAATATATATGCAACACGCGTACGAGACCGAAGCGTCAATCCAAAATAGCAAAAAATAGCACCTAACGCACACTCATATACTCAACATAAAAGCAGAAAGATTCACTCCGTACATATAACATAGAACACACCAACATTGACCCAGTAAGTTCCCACAAAAGAAAAAAAAAAATTATAATATTCACTGAAAAAAAAAACAACAACAAACTATCCTACATGCTAACTCCTAAGTGTAAAAAACAAGAGATCCCAGAGGGATCTTGGCGCCCACCAAAGATTGATCTATGTCTGACAAATGAAAGAGGGATCTTTTCTCTGCTTTTCAAACTTTAAACTATCAAAATCCAAGATGGTGGTCGCAAAATGCAATAGGCAGAACTAGGGTCCTAGAGGAACCTACATATGATATTTGAGAACAATCCCTTCAATACTTTCTGAGAAATAGCGGTAACAAACTTTAACTATCAAAAATCCAAGATGGCCGACCGGTCGGCCATCTTGTTGACCGATCAGTCCCAAAATGCAATATGCACAACTGGGGTCCTAGGGGAACCTACATATGAAATTTGAGAAAGATCCCTTTAGTGCTTTTTGAGAAATAGCGGTAACAAACTTTAACTATCAAAATCCAAGATGGCTACCTGGCGGCCATCTTGTTGACTGATCAGTCCCAAAATGCAATATGCACTACTAGGGTCCTAGGGGAACCTACATATGAAATTTGAGAACAATCCCTTCAATACTTTCTGAGAAATAGCCGTAACAAACTTTAACTATCAAAATCCAAGATGGCTGCTTGTCGGCCATCTTGTTGACCGATCAGTCCCAAAATGTAATATGCAGAACTAGGGTCCAAGAGGAATCTACATATGAAATTTGAGAACAATCCCTTCAATACTTTCTGAGAAATAGCCGTAACAAACTTTAACTATCAAAATCCAAGATGGCCACCGGTCGGCCATCTTGTTGACCGATCAGTCCAAAAATGCAATATGCACAACTGGGGTCCTAGGGGAAACCTACATATGAAATTTGAGAAAGATCCCTTCAGTACTTTCTGAGAATTAGCCGTAACAAACTTTAACTATCAAAATCCAAGATGGCGGCTGGTCGGCCATCTTGTTGACCGATCAGTCCCAAAATGCAATATGCACAACTAGGGTCCTACGGGAACCTACATATGAAATTTGAGAAAGATCCCTTCAATACTTTATGAGAAATAGCGGTAACAAACTTTAACTATCAAAATCCAAGATGGCTGCCTGGTGGCCATCTTGTTGACCGATCAGTCCCAAAATGAAATATGCACAACTAGGGTCCTAGGGGAACCTACATATGAAATTTGAGAAAGATCCCTTCAGTGGTTTTCTGAGAAATAGCGGTAACAAACTTTAACTATCAAAATCAAAGATGGCTACCTGGCGGCCATCTTGTTGACCGATCAGTCCCAAAATGCAATATGCACTACTAGGGTCCTAGGGGAACCTACATATGAAATTTGAGAAAGATCCCTTCAGTACTTTCTGAGAATTAGCCGTAACAAACTTTAACTATCAAAATCCAAGATGGCGGCTGGTCGGCCATCTTGTTAACCGATCACTCCCAAAATGCAATATGCACAACTAGGGTCCTACGGGAACCTACATATGAAATTTGAGAAAGATCCCTTCAGTGCTTTCTGAGAAATAGCGGTAACAAACTTTAACTATCAAAATCCAAGATGGCTACCTGGCGGCCATCTTCTTGACCGATCAGTCCCAAAAATGCAATATGCACTACTAGGGTCCTAGGGGAACCTACATATGAAATTTGAGAAAGATCCCTTCAGTACTTTCTGAGAATTAGCCGTAACAAACTTTAACTATCAAAATCCAAGATGGCTGCTTGTCGGCCATCTTGTTGACCGATCAGTCCCAAAATGCAATATGCACAACTAGGGTCCTAGGGGAACCTACATATGAAATTTGAGAAAGATCCCTTCAGTACTTTCTGAGAAATAGCGGTAACAAACTTTAACTATCAAAATCCAAGATGGCTGCCTGGTGGCCATCTTGTTGACCGATCAGTCCCAAAATACATTATGCACAACTAGGGTCCTAGGGGAACCTACATATGAAATTTGAGAAAGATCCCTTCAGTACTTTTAGAGAAATAGCGGTAACAAGAATTGTTAACGGACGGACGGACGGACGGACGGAAGGACGGACGGACGGACGGACGGAAGGACGGACGGACGACGGACCACGGACGAAAGGCGATTTGAATAGCCCACCATCTGATGATGGTGGGCTAAAAATAAACTAGCGAAAAGCGGCAGAGAAAAAAAACAAGTACACCTATGGCACAAATGGTCCGAAAAGATTAAAATAAAAAAAACTAAGTTTAGAAGCAAACAATCCTAACAAATGTTAAAGTAAAAAAATGCGGCAAAAGAAAAAAAAAAACAAATATCAGAGACGAGTGATTTTTTAGCAAAGTACACAGCGACAACCAAAATATAAATGTACCAACAAAACAAAAGTATCCAAACTTCAATGCAAAAAAAAATAATTAATTCGCTCGCAAACAAAACCAAGTAATTGTAGCAAACAAAAATCTAAATTAAATAAGTATCCAATAAACTCGTGTAACAGCAAAAAAAAATAATCAATTACTCCATACTAATATACTATCGTGAAAATAAACAAGATTCTGAAAGCAAGTATTTTTTATATCTAAAAAAAATGTCAAAAAGTTACCGGAACTAATATGCCACAAGTACAGAATAACCGGAAGTACATAAACAGGAAGTTCACAACCGGAAATACAAATTTAGAAAATACGCATCTTATGATAACGAACGAAAATAATAAAAATACTGAATCGGTAGTTGAAATCAAGTAAATATTCACAAATTTTAGAACAACGTTATCAAGAGAAAAAAAAAAAACTTTTGTGAAATACAGAATGTCAATTTACACTTTTTAACTGAAGATCACAGAAGAAGCACAAGATTTATAGCAAGATATATGAAAAGTCAGTGGTACACAAATGTCATTTACCGTGTACGGTCTCCTCCGGATATTCCTCGTCCAGTTCTTATCCATTCACTTTCAGCTTAGAATTCACTATAGATACGCACATATAGGAAACGTGCCGTACACGCGCACTCGCTGGTCAAGGTCATCTGTAGGTCGTTCAAACGTAGACGCGTGTCTTTCCGATACACAAACATACACAATGGAAATCCATTCATTCATTCACCAGGTGAATCGTCGATAGGTATACACAGGTGACTTTACCTGTCGGGCCTTCAAGGTCGCTATTCTACTTGGTAGGAATCACAACGTATCCCGTCATGCGTGTCGACTGGCAGTACACAAAGGTCATCAATCCAACGATACATGGGCGCCAATGTTGTAGCTCATGGTTAAGGAAGAAACCTACAAATGCTGTTGTCGGGTTCATTACATTAATATCATTAAATAAATAATATTACCATGCATATTATGATTAATCAGTGTGAAGAGGGTTTCACCGGACCGTACGTCCGACGAGCTCAAACCACTAGTTTTATAAATTATGTATTGGGCTAATTTCCTATGAGTCTGCAATCAGTTCATCTACTAGAGATCGATGTTGCCTCTTGGTCATCCAAACCCCAAGTGACCAATACCCCAGATAAACTACCCAACATTCACTCGACGTAGACAATAGACTAATACCATATAAGGACACAAATATGATTGACATACACATTACGTCACATTCACATAACTCATCGCTCTCACTTACACGTGCCTTTTCCGCGCGCGCGCCAACGATCTTGTCGCATTGCGTATCCGCGACCCGCGACTATCGCTACACGGACCATACGCGAACGCGCACTAAAATATAACGTATACAAAATAAAAGTAGTAAAATAAGTGGTATGTATCTGGTACAGAACAAGGACAGTCTTTTTAGTACTAGATGATCTATCAGCTATAACAAACTTGTACAGTCAGTACAGTAGTGGTATGTATCTGGTACAGTACAAGGACAGTCTTTAGTACTAGATGATCTATCAGCTATAACAAACTTGTACAGTAGTACAGTAGTGGTATGTATCTGGTACAGTACAAGCACAGTCTTTAGTACAAGATGATCTATCAACTATAACAAACTTCTTTGAACCAACAGAATTAATTGATAATACAAATGGCTAATACAGTAGGAACCCTGATGGAGATGGACATTAATACAAATGACTAATACAGTGAATAGGAACCCTAATGGAGAAGGACATTAATACAAATGACTAATACAGTAGGAACCCTGATGGAGAAGGTCATTAATACAAATGACTAATACAGTAGGTAACATTTATGGTAAAATACAGTAACAAATGATAGGTAATGTGGTTTAATACAAATAGACTAGGTACAGTAGGTCTACAGAATAAATACATAAATGTACAGTCATTTGATACATTAATCAAATGACTAATACAGTAGGAACAAAGAAGGTCATTAGATACAAATGACTAGTACAGTGCGGCATTATACAAATTTGGTGACTAATACCAGGTGTGACAGTAATACAGTATCTGTGGACGAAAAACCAAAATACAGTGACGATGTTTTGGCATAATACAAATGGACTATTACAGTAGGAACCCGTGATTCACATGTGAAGTCGTAAGTTTTATAAATGTTATACATCGAACAAACACTGTTAAAGTGTTTACAAAGACTAATAAACCCTATGCAATGAAATTATCATTAAACGATGAAAATGATTACATAATGTACAGTAATCAGATGCATATTCGTAAAATTGTTTAATTCATGAGAAAATCCCCCCTGTACTGTAATACAGTGAAACGTAGAAAGGACATTTACAAATGTTTATAGCGCAACACAATACGGTTAATAGTAGTTAAAGTTATACATACGAAAATATCACTGTAAAAGTGTTGTAGAAGTTTTAAAGACGAAATATATATGAAAACATAATACAAAATATACATAAAGATAAAAATAATAACGTACAGATACATGTCATTTCAATCTAAATTTTTTAAGTATGGAACGGCCGACTGAAGCGTGGTTGTTTACAGTCACAACACAAATGGGCGGACTATTACGCTAGTCGATTTGCTGCAAATGGATACGTTACAAAAAATAACTAGTGGTAACGTCAAAAACAAAATCAAATGATCAAACAATACAAAGTTAAAATATATTATTTACAAATGATATTATTTGAGTGACTTTAATACAAAGAAATGCCCGCAGACAGGACATTAAACAAAAAAAAACATCAGACCTAAACTTTTACAGTAGGAACCCATTAATAAAATGACCATACAGTGTTACACGTGTGTATGTAGAACGGTCAACATGTTAAACGTCAAATGGACCCCATTTGGTACAGTAGGAACCCTTTGGAAGGTACAAAAAGGGTTTAATACAAATGACCCTCTAAAACCTAGTTACTGTGTTATTTCAAATGGACTAATGTCAAATACCTGTCGCTATGACTTCAATGACAATAATCGGACAGTCAAGTTTATAGTGATGAATTACATGTAATATAGAACATGATATAGTGATGTTAAAAGCACCATTAAACAGTACGTATAAAACATCATTTAATCGATCTCTGCAGCGGCAAACACCACGAAATCATATCCGAGAAGTTTACAAAAATAAGGCTTCGGTGAATTGCATCATGGGATGGCAAGATGAGAGAGAAACACATCTAATACAAATTTTAGGTTAATGATAGTACTTGATAATAAAGTAATCCTATACACATCAATATAATTAATGCGAAGTATATCAAACATAGATATAAAAGAAAATCAGTATGCATATTGAGGAAAGACAAATTTTAACCGGCATGTTGAAATATGAGAGATAGTAAGCGTGAATACGTACGGAACCCCATGTTTGTTTACACACAAGAAGTCTTACGTAATGGCAGAGTAAACAAAACGAACAGAAACATGACCAAATCAATTTTTCTAAAGATATTTACATCATGTGAGTTTTATTTGTTATATACATTTACAGAACAAGTTTACAGACAGACATTTTTCGACTAATACAGTAGGAACCCTGATCGATAAGCATTAATACCGTGACTTCATTAGAGATAGTATACACATGGAGAGGGACATTTATGCGTGGGTGCATGGGCCTAAGTGGTTGGAAGAAGGACATTATACAAATGTAATACAGTAGGAACCCTACATATGATGTACAAAACCTGAAAGGACAAATTAATACAAAGGACTAATACAGGTAGGACTGATGGAGAAGGACATTAATACAAATGGAAAATACGGTAATACAGTAGGAACACTCATGGAGAAGGACATTAATACAAATGACTAATACAGTAGGAACCCTGATGGAGAAGGACATTAATACAAATGACTAATACAGTAGGAACCCTGATGGAGAAGGACATTAATACAAATGACTAATACAGTAGGAACCCTGATGGAGAAGGACATTAATACAAATGACTAATACAGTAGGAACCCTGATGGAGAAGGACATTAATACAAATGACTAATACAGTAGGAACCCTGATGGAGAAGGACATTAATACAAATGACTAATACAGTAGGAACCCTGATGGAGAAGGACATTAATACAAATGGCTAATACAGTAGGAACCCTGATGGAGAAGGACATTAATACAAATGACGTAATACAGTAGGAACCCTCATGTGAGGATGGACATTAATACCTAATGAAGTATATACAGTAGGGGAACCCTGATGTAGAAGGACATTAATACAAGATGACTAATACAGTAGGAAACCCTTGATGGTGATGGACATTAATTACCAAATCGACTAATACAGTAGGAAACCCTCATGGAGATGGACATTATTTAAAATGACTATATACAGTAGGAACTCCTGATGTAGAAGGACATTTAATACAAATGACTAATACAGTTAGGAACCCTGATGTAGAAGGTCATTAATACAAATGACTAATACAGTAGGAACCCTGATGGTGATGGACATTAATACAATTGGTAATAACGTAGGAACCTGATGTAGAAGGTCTATTTATACAAATGACTAATACAGTAGGAACCGCTGATGAGAGAAGAGGACAATTATACACAATTGACTAATACAGTAGGAACCCTGAATGTAGAAGGTTACATTAATACAAAATGACTAATACAGTAGGAACCCTGATGTCAGAATGGTTATTAATACAAATGGACTACATACAGTAGGAAACCCTGATGGAGAGAATGGACATTAATACAAATGGTGAATACAGAGTAGGAACCCTGATGGAGAAGGACATTAATACAAACTGACTAATACAGTAGGAACCCTGATGCGGAGAAGGTCCATTAATATAACAAATGGCTTATTACAGTAGGATCACTGATGGAGAAGGTTCATTAATACAAATGACTAATACAGTAGGAACCCTGATGGAGAAGGACATTAATACAAATGACTAATACAGTAGGAACCCTGATGGAGATAGGACATACAGAATACAATGACTACATATAATACAGTAGGAACCTGATGGAGAAGGACATTAATAACAAATGACTAATACAGTAGGAACCCTGATGGAGATGGACATTAATACAAATGACTAATTACAGTAGGTAACCATGATGGAGAGATGGACATTAATACAAATGACTAATACAGTAGGAACCCTGATGGAGATGGACATTAATACAAATGACTAATACAGTGAGGAACCCTGATGGAGAAGGACATTAATACAAATGACTAATACAGTAGGAACCCTGATGGAGAAGGACATTAATACAAATGACTAATACAGTAGGAACCCTGATGGAGAAGGACATTAATACAAATGACTAATACAGTAGGAACCCTGATGGAGAAGGACATTAATACAAATGACTAATACAGTAGGAACCCTGATGGAGAAGGACATTAATACAAATGACTAATACAGTAGGAACCCTGATGGAGAAGGACATTAATACAAATGAACTAATACAGTAGGGAACCCTGATGGTCGAAGGTCATTATTACAAATGACTAATACAGTAGGAACCGCTCATGGAGATGGACATTAATACAAATGGCTAATACAAGTAGGAACCCTGATGGAGAAGGACATTAATACAAATGACTAATACAGTAGGAACCCTGATGTAGAAGGTTATTAATACAAATGGCTAATACAGTAGGAACCCTCATGGAGAAGGTCATTAATACAAATGACTAATACAGTAGGAACCCTCATGGAGATGGGACATTTAATACAGTAGAGGAACACTCATGGAGATGCACATTAATTACAAATGACATAATTCAGTAGGAACATCCGATGAGATGGACATTAATACAAATGGACTAATACAGTAGGAACCCTGATGGAGAAGGACATTTAAATACAATTGACTAAATACAGTAGGAACCCTGATGGAGAAGGTCATTAATACAAATGACTAAATACAGTAGGAACCCTGATGGAGAAGGACATTAATACAAATGACTAATACAGGTAGGAACCCCTGATGGAGAAGGACATTAATACAAAATGACTAATACAGTAGGAACCCTGATTGTAGAAGGTTATTAATACAAATGAACTAATACAAGTGTGAACCCTGATGGAGAAGGACATTAATACAAATGGCTAATACAGTAGGAACCCTGATTGGAGAAGGACATTAATACAAATGACTAATACAGTAGGAAACCTGATGGAGATGGACATTTATACAAATGGCTAGTAGGAACTCTTATGGAGAAGGACATTAATACAAATGGACTTAATACAGTAGGAACCCTGATGGAGAAGGACATTAATACAAATGACTAATACAGTAGGAACAACTGATGGAGAAGGACATTAATACAAATGTTAATACAGTAGGAACTACTCATGGAGATGGACATTAAAATACGAGTAATACAGGGAACCATGATGGAGATGGACATTAATACAAATGACTTAGAAGGTTATTAATACAAATACAGACTAGGAAACCACTGATGGAGAAGGTTATTAATACAAACGGATGACTAATACAGTAGGAACCCTGATGTAGAAGGTCATTAATACAAATGACTAATACAGTAGGAACCCTGATGTAGAAGGACATTAATACAAATGAACTAATACAGTAGGAACCCTGATGGAGATGGACATTTAATACAAATGACTATACTACAGTAGGAACCCTGATGGAGATGGACATTAATACTAATGACTAATACAGTAGGAACCCTGGATGGAGATGGACATTAATACAAATGACTAATACAGTAGGAACCCTGATAGGAGAAGGACATTAATACAAATGGCTAATACAGTAGGAACCCTGATGGAGAAGGACATTAAATACAAATGACTAATACTTGTAGTAGGAACCCTGAATGGAGGAAGGACATTTATACAAATGACTAATACAGTAGGAACCCTCATGGAGAAGGTCATAAGTACAGCATGGACTTAATTCAGTTAGGAACCAAGATGGATAATTAGAAGCTGAAACCATTTATTGTATTAAATCGAAGGTGGTTACGCAATTTCTAAAGTATATTTAGTATGTAATCATAAGGAGAGCTGTTTAATTGCGTCTGCCAAGTAATAAATTGTTCAGCATTATTTTATTAATTTTTCGATAAGGTTCGCATATAAAGTTACAATTTTGTGAGAGAGTAATTTGACTTAGTTTGTCTCCTGCATAATATTTTAAAAATTTTGTGGAGAAGATATGATATAGCGTATATTTTAATGTATCATTTGCCTTAGTTTTTACTCAGAATCAGAAACATGAGACTTTGAAAGTAACATAAAATTCTGGGGGGGGATCCAGCCTATAGATTTTCGAGAGGTATTGGTAGGTGTGGGTTATGCATGACATCAGATTTTCCGTTTTTTGTAGTTTGGGGAGCATGACATCCTTACTGAAGTTTGTCCCTCAGCTACTCATCCCAAATCATCACAAACCTTAGTCTGGACAACCTCCAATCAAGGAAACCACTTGTAATACAGACGGTAAGTTCAGTCTTCTATACATTATAACATTCTTCTTCCAATTACAGAAGTGACGTCGTGTGTACACCCAGACGTCACATCAAACCTCCATTTCCTGTACATTATTCAACATCACTTCCTCCTATACAGAAGTGACGTCGTGTGTACACCCCAGACGTCACATCAAACCTCCACTTCCTGTACATTATAACATCCTTCCTTCCTATACAGAAGTGAACGTATTCGTGTGTACACCTAGATGTCACATTCAAACCTCCAAGACTACCTCCATTCCTGTACATTATAACATCCTTCCTCTCCTATACAGAAGTGACGTCGTGTGTACACCCAGACCGTCACATCAAACCTCACTTCCTGTACATTATAACATCCTTCCTCCTATACAGAAGTGACGTCGTGTGTACACCCAGACGTCACATCAAACCTCCACACTTCCTGTACATTATAACATCCTTCCTCCTATACAGAAGTGACGTTGTGTGTACACCCAGACGTCACATCAAACCTCCACTTCCTGTACATTATAACATCCTTCCTCCTATACAGAAGTGATACGTCGTGTGTACACCAGACGTCACATCAAACCCTCCACTTCCTGTACATTATAACATCCTTCCTCCTATACAGAAGTGACGTCGTGTGTACACCCAGACGTCACATCAAACCTCCACTTCCTGTACATTATAACATCCTTCCTCCTATACAGAAGTGACGTCGTGTGTACACCCAGACGTCACATCAAACCTCCACTTCCTGTACATTATAACATCCTTCCTCCTATACAGAAGTGACGTCGTGTGTACACCCAGACGTCACATCAAACCTCCACTTCCTGTACATTATAACATCCTTCCTCCTATACAGAAGTGACGTCGTGTGTACACCCAGACGTCACATCAAACCTCCACTTCCTGTACATTATAACATCCTTCCTCCTATACAGAAGTGACGTTGTGTGTACACCCAGACGTCACATCAAACCTCCACTTCCTGTACATTATAACATCCTTCCTCCTATACAGAAGTGACGTTGTGTGTGAACACCCAGACGTCACATCAAACCTCCACTTCCTGAACATTATAACATCCTTCCTCCTATACAGAAGTGACGTTGTGTGTACACCCAGACGTCACATCAAACCTCCACTTCCTGTACATTATAACATCCTTCCTCCTATACAGAAGTGACGTCGTGTGTACACCCCAGACGTCACATCAAACCTCCACTTCCTGTACATTATAACATCCTTCCTCCTATACAGAAGTGACGTCGTGTGTGTACACCCAGACGTCACATCAAACCTCCACTTCCTGTACATTATAACATCCTTCCTCCTATACAGAAGTGACGTCGTGTGTACACCCAGACGTCACATCAAACCTCCACTTCCTGTACATTATAACATCCTTCCTCCTATACAGAAGTGACGTCGTGTGTACACCCAGACGTCACATCAAACCTCCATTTCCTGTACATTATAACATCCTTCCTCCTATACAGAAGTGACGTCGTGTGTGTACACCCAGACGTCACATCAAACCTCCACTTTCCTGTACATTATAACATCCTTCCTCCTATACAGAAGTGACGTCGTGTGTACACCCAGACGTCACATCAAACCTCCACTTCCTGTACATTATAACATCCTTCCCTCCTATACAGAAGTGACGTCGTGTGTACACCCAGACGTCACATCAAACCTCCACTTCCTGTACATTATAACATCCTTCCTCCTATACAGAAGTGACGTCGTGTGTACACCCAGACGTCACATCAAACCTCCACTTCCTGTACATTATAACATCCTTCCTCCTATACAGAAGTGACGTCGTGTGTACACCCAGACGTCACATCAAACCTCCACTTCCTGTACATTATAACATCCTTCCTCCTATACAGAAGTGACGTCGTGTGTACACCCAGACGTCACATCAAACCTCCACTTCCTGTACATTATAACATCCTTCCTCCTATACAGAAGTGACGTCGTGTGTACACCCAGACGTCACATCAAACCTCCACTTCCTGTACATTATAACATCCTTCCTCCTATACAGAAGTGACGTCGTGTGTGTACACCCAGACGTCACATCAAACCTCCACTTCCTGTACATTATAACATCCTTCCTCCTATACAGAAGTGACGTTGTGTGTACACCCAGACGTCACATCAAACCTCCACTTCCTGTACATTATAACATCCTTCCTCCTATACAGAAGTGACGTCGTGTGTACACCCAGACGTCACATCAAACCTCCACTTCCTGTACATTATAAACATCCTTCCTCCTATACAGAAGTGACGTCGTGTGTACACCCAGACATCACATCAAACCTCCACTTCCTGTACATTATAACATCCTTCCTCCTATACAGAAGTGACGTCGTGTGTACACCCAGACGTCACATCAAACCTCCACTTCCTGTACATTATAACATCCTTCCTCCTATACAGAAGTGACGTCGTGTGTACACCCAGACGTCACATCAAACCTCCACTTCCTGTACATTATAACATCCTTCCTCCTATACAGAAGTGACGTCGTGTGTACACCCAGACGTCACATCAAACCTCCACTTCCTGTACATTATAACATCCTTCCTCCTATACAGAAGTGACGTCGTGTGTACACCCAGACGTCACATCAAACCTCCACTTCCTGTACATTATAACATCCTTCCTCCTATACAGAAGTGACGTCGTGTGTACACCCAGACGTCACACTCAAACCTCCACTTCCTGTACATTATAACATCCTTCCTCCTATACAGAAGTGACGTCGTGTGTACACCCAGACGTCACATCAAACCTCCACTTCCTGTACATTATAACATCCTTCCTCCTATACAGAAGTGACGTTGTGTGTACACCCAGACGTCACATCAAACCTCCACTTCCTGTACATTATAACATCCTTCCTCCTATACAGAAGTGACGTCGTGTGTACACCCAGACGTCACATCAAACCTCCACTTCCTGTACATTATAACATCCTTCCTCCTATACAGAAGTGACGTAGTGTGTACACCCAGACGTCACATCAAACCTCCACTTCCTGTACATTATAACATCCTTCCTCCTATACAGAAGTGACGTCGTGTGTACACCCAGACGTCACATCAAACCTCCACTTCCTGTACATTATAACATCCTTCCTCCTATACAGAAGTGACGTCGTGTGTACACCCAGACGTCACATCAAACCTCCACTTCCTGTACATTATAACATCCTTCCTCCTATACAGAAGTGACGTTGTGTGTACACCCAGACGTCACATCAAACCTCCACTTCCTGTACATTATAACATCCTTCCTCCTATACAGAAGTGACGTCGTGTGTACTCCCAGACGTCACACATCAAACCTCCACTTCCTGTACATTATAACATCCTTCCTCCTATACAGAAGTGACGTCGTGTGTACACCCAGACGTCACATCAAACCTCCACTTCCTGTACATTATAACATCCTTCCTCCTATACAGAAGTGACGTTGTGTGTACACCCAGACGTCACATCAAACCTCCACTTCCTGTACATTATAACATCCTTCCTCCTATACAGAAGTGACGTAGTGTGTACACCCAGACGTCACATCAAACCTCCACTTCCTGTACATTATAACATCCTTCCTCCTATACAGAAGTGACGTAGTGTGTACACCCAGACGTCACATCAAACCTCCACTTCCTGTACATTATAACATCCTTCCTCCTATACAGAAGTGACGTTGTGTGTACACCCAGACGTCACATCAAACCTCCACTTCCTGTACATTATAACATCCTTCCTCCTATACAGAAGTGACGTCGTGTGTACACCCAGACGTCACATCAAACCTCCACTTCCTGTACATTATAACATCCTTCCTCCTATACAGAAGTGACGTAGTTTGTACACCCAGACAACACATCAAACCTCCACTTCCTGTACATTATAACATCCTTCCTCCTATACAGAAGTGACGTAGTGTGTACACCCAGACGTCACATCAAACCTCCACTTCCTGTACATTATAACATCCTTCCTCCTATACAGAAGTGACGTAGTGTGTACACCCAGACGTCACATCAAACCTCCACTTCCTGTACATTATAACATCCTTCCTCCTATACAGAAGTGACGTCGTGTGTACACCCAGACGTCACATCAAACCTCCACTTCCTGTACATTATAACATCCTTCCTCCTATACAGAAGTGACGTAGGTGTGTACACCCAGACGTCACATCAAACCTCCACTTCCTGTACATTATAACATCCTTCCTCCTATACAGAAGTGATGTCGTGTGTACACCCAGACGTCACATCAAACCTCCACTTCCTGTACATTATAACATCCTTCCTCCTATACAGAAGTGACGTCATGTGTACACCCAGACGTCACATCAAACCTCCATTTCCTGTACATTATAACATCCTTCCTCCTATACAGAAGTGACGTCGTGTGTACACCCAGACGTCACATCAAACCTCCATTTCCTGTACATTATAACATCCTTCCTCCTATACAGAAGTGACGTCGTGTGTACACCCAGACGTCACATCAAACCTCCACTTCCTGTACATTATAACATCCTTCCTCCTATACAGAAGTGACGTGTGTGTACACCCAGACGTCACATCAAACCTCCACTTCCTGTACATTATAACATCCTTCCTCCTATACAGAAGTGACGTCGTGTGTACACCCAGAGGACACATCAAACCTCCATTTCCTGTACATTATAACATCTTTCTCCTATATAGAAGTGACAGCGTGTGTACACCCAGGCCACACATCAAACCTCCATTTCCTGTACATTATAACATCCTTCCTCCTATACAGAAGTGACGTAGTGTGTACACCCAGACGTCACATCAAACCTCCATTTCCTGTACATTATAACATCCTTCCTCCTATACAGAAGTGACGTAGTGTGTACACCCAGACGTCACATCAAACCTCCACTTCCTGTACATTATAACATCCTTCCTCCTATACAGAAGTGACGTGTGTGTACACCCAGACGTCACATCAAACCTCCACTTCCTGTACATTATAACATCCTTCCTCCTATACAGAAGTGACGTTGTGTGTACACCCAGACGTCACATCAAACCTCCACTTCCTGTACATTATAACATCCTTCCTCCTATACAGAAGTGACGTCGTGTGTACACCCAGACGTCACATCAAACCTCCACTTCCTGTACATTATAACATCCTTCCTCCTATACAGAAGTGACGTCGTGTGTACACCCAGACAACACATCAAACCTCCACTTCCTGTACATTATAACATCCTTCCTCCTTTACAGAAGTGACGTCGTGTGTCTGCCCAGGCCACACATCAAACCTCCACTTCCTGTACATTATAACATCCTTCCTCCTATACAGAAGTGACGTCGTGTGTACACCCAGACGTCACATCAAACCTCCACTTCCTGTACATTATAACATCCTTCCTCCTATACAGAAGTGACGTCGTGTGTACACCCAGACGTCACATCAAACCTCCACTTCCTGTACATTATAACATCCTTCCTCCTATACAGAAGTGACGTTGTGTGTACACCCAGACGTCACATCAAAACCTCCACTTCCTGTACATTATAACATCCTTCCTCCTATACAGAAGTGACGTCGTGTGTACACCCAGACGTCACATCAAACCTCCACTTCCTGTACATTATAACATCCTTCCTCCTATACAGAAGTGACGTCGTGTGTACACCCAGACGTCACATCAAACCTCCACTTCCTGTACATTATAACATCCTTCCTCCTATACAGAAGTGACGTCGTGTGTACACCCAGACACACATCAAACCTCCACTTCCTGTACATTATAACATCCTTCCTCCTATACAGAAGTGACGTCGTGTGTACACCCAGACGTCACATCAAACCTCCACTTCCTGTACATTATAACATCCTTCCTCCTATACAGAAGTGACGTCGTGTGTACACCCAGACGTCACATCAAACCTCCACTTCCTGTACATTATAACATCCTTCCTCCTATACAGAAGTGACGTTGTGTGTACACCCAGACGTCACATCAAACCTCCACTTCCTGTACATTATAACATCCTTCCTCCTTTACAGAAGTGACGTCGTGTGTCTGCCCAGGCCACACATCAAACCTCCACTTCCTGTACATTATAACATCCTTCCTCCTATACAGAAGTGACGTCGTGTGTACACCCAGACGTCACATCAAACCTCCACTTCCTGTACATTATAACATCCTTCCTCCTATACAGAAGTGACGTCGTGTGTACACCCAGACGTCACATCAAACCTCCACTTCCTGTACATTATAACATCCTTCCTCCTATACAGAAGTGACGTCGTGTGTACACCCAGACGTCACATCAAACCTCCACTTCCTGTACATTATAACATCCTTCCTCCTATACAGAAGTGACGTTGTGTGTACACCCAGACGTCACATCAAACCTCCACTTCCTGTACATTATAACATCCTTCCTCCTATACAGAAGTGACGTCGTGTGTGTACACCCAGACGTCACATCAAACCTCCACTTCCTGTACATTATAACATCCTTCCTCCTATACAGAAGTGACGTCGTGTGTACACCCAGACGTCACATCAAACCTCCACTTCCTGTACATTATAACATCCTTCCTCCTATACAGAAGTGACGTCGTGTGTCTGCCCAGGCCACACATCAAACCTCCACTTCCTGTACATTATAACATCCTTCCTCCTATACAGAAGTGACGTCGTGTGTACACCCAGACGTCACATCAAACCTCCACTTCCTGTACATTATAACATCCTTCCTCCTATACAGAAGTGACGTCGTGTGTACACCCAGACCACACATCAAACCTCCACTTACTGTACATTATAACATCCTTCCTCCTATACAGAAGTGACGTCGTGTGTACACCCAGACGTCACATCAAACCTCCACTTCCTGTACATTATAACATCCTTCCTCCTATACAGAAGTGACGTCGTGTGTACACCCAGACGTCACATCAAACCTCCACTTCCTGTACATTATAACATCCTTCCTCCTATACAGAAGTGACGTAGTGTGTACACCCAGACGTCACATCAAACCTCCACTTCCTGTACATTATAACATCCTTCCTCCTATACAGAAGTGACGTCGTGTGTACACCCAGACGTCACATCAAACCTCCACTTCCTGTACATTATAACATCCTTCCTCCTATACAGAAGTGACGTCGTGTGTACACCCAGACGTCACATCAAACCTCCACTTCCTGTACATTATAACATCCTTCCTCCTATACAGAAGTGACGTCGTGTGTACACCCAGACGTCACATCAAACCTCCACTTCCTGTACATTATAACATCCTTCCTCCTATACAGAAGTGACGTCGTGTGTACACCCAGACGTCACATCAAACCTCCACTTCCTGTACATTATAACATCCTTCCTCCTATACAGAAGTGACGTCGTGTGTACACCCAGACGTCACATCAAACCTCCACTTCCTGTACATTATAACATCCTTCCTCCTATACAGAAGTGACGTCGTGTGTACACCCAGACGTCACATCAAACCTCCACTTCCTGTACATTATAACATCCTTCCTCCTATACAGAAGTGACGTCGTGTGTGTACACCTAGACGTCACATCAAACCTCCACTTCCTGTACATTATAACATCCTTTCTCCTATACAGAAGTGACGTCGTGTGTACACCCAGACGTCACATCAAACCTCCACTTCCTGTACATTATAACATCCTTCCTCCTATACAGAAGTGACGTAGTGTGTACACCCAGACGTCACATCAAACCTCCACTTCCTGTACATTATAACATCCTTCCTCCTATACAGAAGTGACGTCGTGTGTACACCCAGACGTCACATCAAACCTCCACTTCCTGTACATTATAACATCCTTCCTCCTATACAGAAGTGACGTTGTGTGTACACCCAGACGTCACATCAAACCTCCACTTCCTGTACATTATAACATCCTTCCTCCTATACAGAAGTGACGTAGTGTGTACACCCAGATTCACATCAAACCTCCACTTCCTGTACATTATAACATCCTTCCTCCTATACAGAAGTGACGTAGTGTGTACACCCAGACAACACATCAAACCTCCACTTCCTGTACATTATAACATCCTTCCTCCTATACAGAAGTGACGTAGTGTGTACACCCAGACGTCACATCAAACCTCCACTTCCTGTACATTATAACATCCTTCCTCCTATACAGAAGTGACGTCGTGTGTACACCCAGACGTCACATCAAACCTCCACTTCCTGTACATTATAACATCCTTCCTCCTATACAGAAGTGACGTAGTGTGTACACCCAGACGTCACATCAAACCTCCACTTCCTGTACATTATAACATCCTTCCTCCTATACAGAAGTGACGTAGTGTGTACACCCAGACGTCACATCAAACCTCCACTTCCTGTACATTATAAAATCCTTCCTCCTATACAGAAGTGACGTTGTGTGTACACCCAGACGTCACATCAAACCTCCACTTCCTGTACATTATAACATCCTTCCTCCTATACAGAAGTGACGTCGTGTGTACACCCAGACGTCACATCAAACCTCCACTTCCTGTACATTATAACATCCTTCCTCCTATACAGAAGTGACGTCGTGTGTACACCCAGACGTCACATCAAACCTCCACTTCCTGTACATTATAACATCCTTCCTCCTATACAGAAGTGACGTGTGTACACACCCAGACGTCACATCAAACCTCCATTTCCTGTACATTATAACATCCTTCCTCCTATACAGAAGTGACGTCGTGTGTACACCCAGAGGACACATCAAACCTCCATTTCCTGTACATTATAACATCTTTCTCCTATATAGAAGTGACAGCGTGTGTACACCCAGACCACACATCAAACCTCCATTTCCTGTACATTATAACATCCTTCCTCCTATACAGAAGTGACGTAGTGTGTACACCCAGACGTCACATCAAACCTCCATTTCCTGTACATTATAACATCCTTCCTCCTATACAGAAGTGACGTAGTGTGTACACCCAGACGTCACATCAAACCTCCACTTCCTGTACATTTTAACATCCTTCCTCCTATACATAAGTATGTGTTTACACCCAGACGTCACATCAAACCTCCTCTTCAATTCCTGTACATTATAATTTCCTTCCTCCTATACAGAAGTGACGTTGTGTGTACACCCAGACGTCACATCAAACCTCCACTTCCTGTACATTATAACATCCTTCCTCCTATATAGAAGTGACGTCGTGTGTACACCCAGACGTCACATCAAACCTCCACTTCCTGTACATTATAACATCCTTCCTCTTATACAGAAGTGACGTCGTGTGTACACCCAGACAACACATCAAACCTCCACTTCCTGTACATTATAACATCCTTCCTCCTATACAGAAGTAACGTCGTGTGTACACCCAGACAACACATCAAACCTCCACTTCCTGTACATTATAACATCCTTCCTCTTATACAGAAGTGACGTCGTGTGTACACTCAAATGTCACATCAAACCTCCACTTCCTGTACATTATAACATCCTTCCTCCTATACACAAGTGACGTAGTGTGTACACCCAGACGTCACATCAAACCTCCACTTCCTGTACATTATAACATCCTTCCTCCTATACAGAAGTGACGTTGTGTGTACACCCAGACGTCACATCAAACCTCCATTTCCTGTACATTATAACATCCTTCCTCCTATACAGAAGTGACGTCGTGTGTACACCCAGACGTCACATCAAACCTCCACTTCCTGTACATTATAACATCCTTCCTCCTATACAGAAGTGACGTCGTGTGTACACCCAGACGTCACATCAAACCTCCACTTCCTGTACATTATAACATCCTTCCTCCTATACAGAAGTGACGTCGTGTGTACACCCAGACCACACATCAAACCTCCACTTCCTGTACATTATAACATCCTTCCTCCTATACAGAAGTGACGTCGTGTGTACACCCAGACGTCACATCAAACCTCCACTTCCTGTACATTATAACATCCTTCCTCCTATACAGAAGTGACGTCGTGTGTACACCCAGACGTCACATCAAACCTCCACTTCCTGTACATTATAACATCCTTCCTCCTATACAGAAGTGACGTAGTGTGTACACCCAGACCACACATCAAACCTCCACTTCCTGTACATTATAACATCCTTCCTCCTATACAGAAGTGACGTCGTGTGTACACCCAGACGTCACATCAAACCTCCACTTCCTGTACATTATAACATCCTTCCTCCTATACAGAAGTGACGTCGTGTGTACACCCAGACGTCACATCAAACCTCCACTTCCTGTACATTATAACATCCTTCCTCCTATACAGAAGTGACGTCGTGTGTACACCCAGACGTCACATCAAACCTCCACTTCCTGTACATTATAACATCCTTCCTCCTATACAGAAGTGACGTCGTGTGTACACCCAGACGTCACATCAAACCTCCACTTCCTGTACATTATAACATCCTTCCTCCTATACAGAAGTGACGTTGTGTGTACACCCAGACGTCACATCAAACCTCCACTTCCTGTACATTATAACATCCTTCCTCCTATACAGAAGTGACGTCGTGTGTACACCCAGGCCACACATCAAACCTCCACTTCCTGTACATTATAACATCCTTCCTCCTATACAGAAGTGACGTCGTGTGTACACCCAGACATCACATCAAACCTCCACTTCCTGTACATTATAACATCCTTCCTCCTATACAGAAGTGACGTGGTGTGTACACCCAGACGTCACATCAAACCTCCACTTCCTGTACATTATAACATCCTTCCTCCTATACAGAAGTGACGTTGTGTGTACACCCAGACGTCACATCAAACCTCCACTTCCTGTACATTATAACATCCTTCCTCCTATACAGAAGTGACGTTGTGTGTACACCCAGACGTCACATCAAACCTCCACTTCCTGTACATTATAACATCCTTCCTCCTATACAGAAGTGACGTCGTGTGTCTGCCCAGGCCACACATCAAACCTCCACTTCCTGTACATTATAACATCCTTCCTCCTATACAGAAGTGACGTCGTGTGTACACCCAGACGTCACATCAAACCTCCACTTCCTGTACATTATAACATCCTTCCTCCTATACAGAAGTGACGTTGTGTGTACACCCAGACGTCACATCAAACCTCCACTTCCTGTACATTATAACATCCTTCCTCCTATACAGAAGTGACGTCGTGTGTACACCCAGACGTCACATCAAACCTCCACTTCCTGTACATTATAACATCCTTCCTCCTATACAGAAGTGACGTCGTGTGTGTACACCCAGACGTCACATCAAACCTCCACTTCCTGTACATTATAACATCCTTCCTCCTATACAGAAGTGACGTCGTGTGTACACCCAGACGACACATCAAACCTCCACTTCCTGTACATTATAACATCCTTCCTCCTATACAGAAGTGACGTCGTGTGTACACCCAGACGTCACATCAAACCTCCACTTCCTGTACATTATAACATCCTTCCTCCTATACAGAAGTGACGTCGTGTGTACACCCAGACGTCACATCAAACCTCCACTTCCTGTACATTATAACATCCTTCCTCCTATACAGAAGTGACGTAGTGTGTACACCCAGACGTCACATCAAACCTCCACTTCCTGTACATTATAACATCCTTCCTCCTATACAGAAGTGACGTAGTGTGTACACCCAGACGTCACATCAAACCTCCACTTCCTGTACATTATAACATCCTTCCTCCTATACAGAAGTGACGTTGTGTGTACACCCAGACGTCACATCAAACCTCTACTTCCTGTACATTATAACATCCTTCCTCCTATACAGAAGTGACGTAGTGTGTACACCCAGACGTCACATCAAACCTCCACTTCCTGTACATTATAACATCCTTCCTTCTATACAGAAGTGACGTCGTGTGTACACCCAGACGTCACATCAAACCTCCACTTCCTGTACATTATAACATCCTTCCTCCTATACAGAAGTGACGTCGTGTGTCTGCCCAGGCCACACATCAAACCTCCACTTCCTGTACATTATAACATCCTTCCTCCTATACAGAAGTGACGTCGTGTGTACACCCAGACGTCACATCAAACCTCCACTTCCTGTACATTATAACATCCTTCCTCCTATACAGAAGTGACGTCGTGTGTACACCCAGACGTCACATCAAACCTCCACTTCCTGTACATTATAACATCCTTCCTCCTATACAGAAGTGACGTCGTGTGTCTGCCCAGGCCACACATCAAACCTCCACTTCCTGTACATTATAACATCCTTCCTCCTATACAGAAGTGACGTCGTGTGTACACCCAGACGTCACATCAAACCTCCACTTCCTGTACATTATAACATCCTTCCTCCTATACAGAAGTGACGTCGTGTGTACACCCAGACGTCACATCAAACCTCCACTTCCTGTACATTATAACATCCTTCCTCCTATACAGAAGTGACGTCGTGTGTACACCCAGACGTCACATCAAACCTCCACTTCCTGTACATTATAACATCCTTCCTCCTATACAGAAGTGACGTCGTGTGTACACCCAGACGTCACATCAAACCTCCATTTCCTGTACATTATAACATCCTTCCTCCTATACAGAAGTGACGTCGTGTGTACACCCAGACGTCACATCAAACCTCCACTTCCTGTACATTATAACATCCTTCCTCCTATACAGAAGTGACGTGTGTGTACACCCAGACGTCACATCAAACCTCCATTTCCTGTACATTATAACATCCTTCCTCCTATACAGAAGTGACGTCGTGTGTACACCCAGACCACACATCAAACCTCCACTTCCTGTACATTATAACATCCTTCCTCCTATACAGAAGTGACGTAGTGTGTACACCCAGACGTCACATCAAACCTCCACTTCCTGTACATTATAACATCCTTCCTCCTATACAGAAGTGACGTCGTGTGTACACCCAGACGTCACATCAAACCTCCACTTCCTGTACATTATAACATCCTTCCTCCTATACAGAAGTGACGTTGTGTGTACACCCAGACGTCACATCAAACCTCCACTTCCTGTACATTATAACATCCTTCCTCCTATACAGAAGTGACGTCGTGTGTACACCCAGATGTCACATCAAACCTCCACTTCCTGTACATTATAACATCCTTCCTCCTATACAGAAGTGACGTAGTGTGTACACCCAGACAACACATCAAACCTCCACTTCCTGTACATTATAACATCCTTCCTCCTATACAGAAGTGACGTAGTGTGTACACCCAGACAACACATCAAACCTCCACTTCCTGTACATTATAACATCCTTCCTCCTATACAGAAGTGACGTCGTGTGTACACCCAGACGTCACATCAAACCTCCACTTCCTGTACATTATAACATCCTTCCTCCTATACAGAAGTGACGTGTGTGTACACCCAGACGTCACATCAAACCTCCATTTCCTGTACATTATAACATCCTTCCTCCTATACAGAAGTGACGTCGTGTGTCTGCCCAGGCCACACATCAAACCTCCACTTTCTGTACATTTTAACATCCTTCCTCCTATACAGAAGTATGTGTTTACACCCAGACGTCACATCAAACCTCCACTTCCTGTACATTATAACATCCTTCCTCCTATACAGAAGTGACGTAGTGTGTACACCCAGACGTCACATCAAACCTCCATTTCCTGTACATTATAACATCCTTCCTCCTATACAGAAGTGACGTCGTGTGTACACCCAGACGTCACATCAAACCTCCACTTCCTGTACATTATAACATCCTTCCTCCTATACAGAAGTGACGTCGTGTGTACACCCAGACGTCACATCAAACCTCCATTTCCTGTACATTATAACATCCTTCCTCCTATACAGAAGTGACGTCGTGTGTACACCCAGACGTCACATCAAACCTCCATTTCCTGTACATTATAACATCCTTCCTCCTATACAGAAGTGACGTGTGTGTACACCCAGACGTCACATCAAACCTCCATTTCCTGTACATTATAACATCCTTCCTCCTATACAGAAGTGACGTCGTGTGTACACCCAGAGGACACATCAAACCTCCATTTCCTGTACATTATAACATCCTTCCTCCTATACAGAAGTGACGTAGTGTGTACACCCAGACGTCACATCAAACCTCCACTTTCTGTACATTTTAACATCCTTCCTCCTATACAGAAGTATGTGTTTACACCCAGACGTCACATCAAACCTGCTCTTCAATTCCTGTACATTATAATTTCCTTCCTCCTATACAGAAGTGACGTTGTGTGTACACCCAGACGTCACATCAAACCTCCACTTCCTGTACATTATAACATCCTTCCTCCTATATAGAAGTGACGTCGTGTGTACACCCAGATGTCACATCAAACCTCCACTTCCTGTACATTATAACATCCTTCCTCTTATACAGAAGTGACGTCGTGTGTACACCCAGACAACACATCAAACCTCCACTTCCTGTACATTATAACATCCTTCCTCCTATACAGAAGTAACGTCGTGTGTACACCCAGACAACACATCAAACCTCCACTTCCTGTACATTATAACATCCTTCCTCCTATACAGAAGTGACGTAGTGTGTACACCCAGACGTCACATCAAACCTCCACTTCCTGTACATTATAACATCCTTCCTCCTATACAGAAGTGACGTTGTGTGTACACCCAGACGTCACATCAAACCTCCACTTCCTGTACATTATAACATCCTTCCTCCTTTACAGAAGTGACGTCGTGTGTCTGCCCAGGCCACACATCAAACCTTCAGTTCCTCAGTCTGAGTAGTTCCAAAATCACTGACAACTTCCTCTCATCACTGGCTGAAGCCGTCAAGGGCAGACAACTACCGGTGATTGACCTTGACCTAGGAGGAAATGATGATCTGAGTTCAGTATGTCTGACATCGGTAGCGGAAATGACCTCCCGTAAGTGATGTAGTGTTGACCATAGTCTGAATAATTCTTCAATATGTGTGTCATCTTGTGCAGGTTATTTAAGGATTGATTTTTTTATTTTTTGTTGTTTACTGGTGTGTAGACTGCATCTGTTGGACATTTACTTTAATTGGCGCCATGTTGAAATATCTAATCAACAAATGCAGTTTACACACCAGTAAACAACAAAAAATAAAAATCAATATTTATATTTACTTTTCAAATGACTGTTTCTTTTAAATTTACTGTTAGGATAAAATAAAACTTCGTATTTTAAACATTATATGATTGATGTAACAGCCAGTCAATTGATGGAATCCCGGAAGAGCTGCCTCCAATTTGGTGGGAAAAGTTGTTAAGTTCAGAAAATACACAAAATATAGTTCCACAATAACATTATCTTTTTTCATTCCATTGATGCTATATTTTTTTTTCTAAATATATATCTGAAGATTTTCAATGCATTAAATTTATTTATATTGATGAATTAAAAAATACAGAAACAATTGATAGGCCATAGAATACACAGTACAGAAAGAGTTAAAGAGATAATTTAGTATGAAAATGCATTTAAATGTGTGTTTATATTAGTGAATAATAAAAGACGTGACGTATATTTTTATATTAGTTAAAAATAAAGAAGTTATAATTAAGTTTTTATATTAGTTAAAAATAAAGAAGTTATAATTAAGTTTTTATATTAGTTAAAAATAAAGAAGTTATAATTAAGTTTTTATATTAGTTAAAAATAAAGAAGTTATAATTAAGTTTTTATATTAGTTAAAAATAAAGAAGTTATAATTAAGTTTTTATATTAGTTAAAAATAAAGAAGTTATAATTAAGTGTTCATATTAGTTAAAAATAAAGAAGTTATAATTAAGTTTTTATATTAGTTAAAAATAAAGAAGTTATAATTAAGTTTTTATATTAGTTAAAAATAAAGAAGTTATAATTAAGTTTTTATATTAGTTAAAAATAAAGAAGTTATAATTAAGTGTTCATATTAGTTAAAAATAAAGAAGTTATAATTAAGTGTTCATATAAGTTAATAATAAAAGAAGCTATAATTAAAGATGCTCCACCGCCGACAGAGCATAAATGATAGTCATCATTTGAACAATAATTGGTGTTAAATCGTGTATATATACGTATAATTAACACAAAAAATAATATGAAATAATTTACTTTGCCTTTGGTGCATGTGCAATCAGTACTTCATTCCATATAGGATATAGTGACACGGAATTTTTTCGGGATGCAATTAATTATTTTTTTTATAATTTTAATTTGAAGTAAAATTAGAAGTTCAAACTTTTCAATGGTGGTAATGGTCTAAAGTACGTAACTTAAGTAACTGAAGAAAAATTCTAAATCGTCTGCTCCTGTTTTTAAAAGTGAAAAAAATACCTTTTGTCAGCTGTGGAGCATCTTAAAGTGTTTATATATGTTAATGATAAAAGTAGTTATAATTAAGTTTTTATATTTGTTAATAACAAAAGAAGTTATAATTAAGTTTTTATATTGGTTAATAATAAAAGAAGTTATAATTAAGTGTTTATATTAGTTTATAACAGAAGAAGTTATAATTAAGTTTTTACATTGGTTGATAATAAAAGAAGCTATAATTAAGTGTTTATATTACTTTATAATAAAAGAAGCTATAATTAAGTGTTTATATTAGTTAATAATAAAAGAAGCTATAATTAAGTGTTTATATTAGTTAATAATAAAAGAAGTTATAATTAAGTTTTTATATAAGTTAATAATAAAAGAAGCTATAATTAAGTGTTTATATTATTTAATAACAGAAGAAGTTATAATTAAGTTTTTATATTGGTTGATAATAAAAGAAGTTATAATTAAGTTTTTATATTGGTTGATAATAAAAGAAGCTATAATTAAGTGTTTATATTATTTAATAACAAAAGAAGCTATAATTAAGTGTTTATATTAGTTTATAATAAAAGAAGTTATAATTAAGTTTTTATATTGGTTGATAATAAAAGAAGTTATAATTAAGTTTTTATATTGGTTGATAATAAAAGAAGCTATAATTAAGTGTTTATATTATTTAATAACAAAAGAAGCTATAATTAAGTGTGTATATTAGTTTATAATAAAATAAGTTATAATTAAGTGTTTATATAAGTTTATAATAAAAGAAGTTATAATTAAGTGTTTATATTATTTAATAACAAAAGAAGCTATAATTAAGTGTTTATATTATTTAATAACAAAAGAAGCTATAATTAAGTGTTTATATTATTTAATAACAAAAGAAGCTATAATTAAGTGTTTATATAAGTTTATAATAAAATAAGTTATAATTAAGTGTGTATATTAGTTAATAATAAAAGAAGTTATAATTAAGTGTGTATATTAGTTAATAATAAAAGAAGTTATAATTAAGTGTGTATATTAGTTAATAATAAAAGAAGTTATAATTAAGTGTGTATATTAGTTAATAATAAAAGAAGTTATAATTAAGTGTTTATATTAGTTTATAATAAAATAAGTTATAATTAAGTGTTTATATTAGTTTATAATAAAATAAGTTATAATTAAGTGTTTATATAAGTTAATAATAAAAGAAGTTATAATTAAGTGTTTATATTACTTTATAATAAAAGAAGCTATAATTAAGTGTTTATATTACTTTATAATAAAAGAAGCTATAATTAAGTGTTTATATTACTTTATAATAAAAGAAGCTATAATTAAGTGTTTATATTACTTTATAATAAAAGAAGTTATAATTAAGTGTTTATATTATTTAATAACAAAAGAAGCTATAATTAAGTGTTTATATAAGTTTATAATAAAAGAAGTTATAATTAAGTGTGTATATTAGTTAATAATAAAATAAGTTATAATTAAGTGTTTATATTATTTAATAACAGAAGAAGTTATAATTAAGTGTTTATATAAGTTTATAATAAAAGAAGTTATAATTAAGTGTTTATATTAGTTAATAACAAAAGAAGTTATAATTAAGTGTTTATATTACTTTATGATAAAAGACGCTATAATTAAGTGTTTATATAAGTTAATAATAAAAGAAGTTATAATTAAGTGTTTATATTAGTTAATAACAAAAGAAGTTATAATTAAGTGTAACTGAAGAAAAATACTAAATCGTCTGCTCCTGTTTTTGATACTGAAAAATTACCATTTCTCAGCGGTGGAGCACCATTGATTATGTTTTAAGTGTTTATATTGGTTGATAATAAAAGAAGTTATAATTAAGTGTTTATATTAGTTTATAATAAAAGAAGCTATAATTTAATTAAGTGTTTATATAAGTTAATAATAAAAAAAGCTGTAATTAAGTATTATTGTGATCTGTATGCCAATTTTATGATAATAGTTTTGAGTGTGCGCATAATTTAAATGTTCTTACATCAATACTTATAAATTACCAAATACTTACCTATTTGTACATGTCCCGAAGCAGTAATAGGTTTGAGTGTGAACAGTATGAAGAATAGCTTGATCACTGCAATGACAAATCGATGGTAGTTTCATCAGGTATGTTGAATCTATACTTAACTACCTTGTGTTAGTAAATTACAATTTGTCTGAAGATGACACGCAGTGTCAGATGTAGACTTATTCCTTTTTTGTTATATTCAATACACTGTTTTGGTAGAGACTGTTTTCTCTGTTCTACCTTAGGTGATGGAACATCCAGTGTACTCCGCAAACTCAAGTACAGCTTGATGAGGGACACGACTGGCCTGGCAGAGCAACTGACCAGTGGTCAGTTTGAGAGTCTACATTATCTCAATGTTAGGAAGTCCAAACTTTCTGACGTCCATCTCCTACCATCTTTGTATACAGGGTCAGGTGGACTTGAGACTCTGATCCTAGACGGTCAGAAGATTGCCAACACGGATGTCCTACAGAAACTCATGGGTATAAATAACTACAGAGTGTCCTACAGAAACTCATGGGTATAAATAACTACCAGTGTCCTACAGAAACTCATGGGTATAAATAACTACAAGTGTCCTACAGAAACTCGTGGGTATAAATAACTACCAGTGTCCTACAGAAACTCATGGGTATAAATAACTACCAATGTCCTACACAAACTCATGGGTATAAATAACTACCAGTGTCCTACACAAACTCATGGGTATAAATAACTACCAGTGTCCTACAGAAACTCATGGGTATAAAATAACTACCAGCGTCCTACACAAACTCATGGTAGAAAGAACTACCAGTGTCCCTACACAACACAACTCATGGGTATAAATAACTACCAATGTCCTACACAAACTCATGGGTATAAATAACTACCAGTGTCCTACACAAACTCATGGGTATAAATAACTACCAGTGTCCTACAGAAACTCATGGGTATAAATAACTACCAGTGTCCTACAGAAACTCATGGGTATAAATAACTACCAGCGTCCTACACAAACTCATGGTAGAAAGAACTACCAGTGTCCTACACAAACTCATGGTATAAATAACTACCAGTGTCCTACACAAACTCATGGGTATAAATAACTACCAGTGTCCTACACAAACTCATGGGTATAAATAACTACCAGCGTCCTACACAAACTCATGGGTATAAATAACTACCAGTGTCCTACACAAACTCATGGGTATAAATAACTACAAGTGTCCTACAGAAACTCATGGGTATAAATAACTACCAGTGTCCTACACAAACTCATGGGTATAAATAACTACAAGTGTCCTACAGAAACTCATGGGTATAAATAACTACCAGTGTCCTACACAAACTCATGGGTATAAATAACTACCAGTGTCCTACACAAACTCATGGGTATAAATAACTACCAATGTCCTACAGAAACTCATGGGTATAAATAACTACCAGTGTCCTACAGAAACTCATGGGTATAAATAACTACCAGTGTCCTACAGAAACTCATGGGTATAAATAACTACCAGTGTCCTACAGAAACTCATGGGTATAAATAACTACCAGTGTCCTACAGAAACTCATGGGTATAAATAACTACCAGCGTCCTACACAAACTCATGGGTATAAATAACTACCAGTGTCCTACAGAAACTCATGGGTATAAATAACTACAAGTGTCCTACACAAACTCATGGGTATAAATAACTACAAGTGTCCTACAGAAACTCATGGGTATAAATAACTACCAGTGTCCTACACAAACTCATGGGTATAAATAACTACCAGTGTCCTACACAAACTCATGGGTATAAATAACTACCAGTGTCCTACACAAACTCATGGGTATAAATAACTACAAGTGTCCTACACAAACTCATGGGTATAAATAACTACCAGCGTCCTACACAAACTCATGGGTATAAATAACTACCAGTGTCCTACACAAACTCATGGGTATAAATAACTACCAGTGTCCTACACAAACTCATGGGTATAAATAACTACCAGTGTCCTACACAAACTCATGGGTATAAATAACTACCAGTGTCCTACAGAAACTCATGGGTATAAATAACTACCAGTGTCCTACAGAAACTCATGGGTATAAATAACTACCAGTGTCCTACAGAAACTCATGGGTATAAATAACTACCAGTGTCCTACACAAACTCATGGGTATAAATAACTACCAGTGTCCTACACAAACTCATGGGTATAAATAACTACCAGTGTCCTACACAAACTCATGGGTATAAATAACTACAGAGTGTCCTACACAAACTCATGGGTATAAATAACTACCAGTGTCCTACACAAACTCATGGGTATAAATAACTACCAGTGTCCTACACAAACTCATGGGTATAAATAACTACCAGCGTCCTACACAAACTCATGGGTATAAATAACTACCAGTGTCCTACACAAACTCATGGTAGAAAGAACTACCAGTGTCCTACACAAACTCATGGGTATAAATAACTACCAGCGTCCTACACAAACTCATGGGTATAAATAACTACAAGTGTCCTACACAAACTCATGGGTATAAATAACTACAAGTGTCCTACACAAACTCATGGGTATAAATAACTACCAGCGTCCTACACAAACTCATGGGTATAAATAACTACAAGTGTCCTACACAAACTCATGGGTATAAATAACTACAAGTGTCCTACACAAACTCATGGGTATAAATAACTACCAGCGTCCTACACAAACTCATGGGTATAAATAACTACCAGCGTCCTACACAAACTCATGGGTATAAATAACTACAAGTGTCCTACACAAACTCATGGGTATAAATAACTACCAGTGTCCTACACAAACTCATGGGTATAAATAACTACCAGTGTCCTACAGAAACTCATGGGTATAAATAACTACAAGTGTCCTACAGAAACTCATGGGTGTAAATAACTACCAGTGTCCTACACAAACTCATGGGTGTAAATAACTACCAGTGTCCTACACAAACTCATGGGTATAAATAACTACCAGTGTCCTACAGAAACTCATGGGTATAAATAACTACCAGTGTCCTACAGAAACTCATGGGTATAAATAACTACCAGTGTCCTACAGAAACTCATGGGTATAAATAACTACCAGTGTCCTACACAAACTCATGGGTATAAATAACTACCAGTGTCCTACAGAAACTCATGGGTATAAATAACTACCAGTGTCCTACACAAACTCATGGGTATAAATAACTACCAGTGTCCTACACAAACTCATGGGTATAAAAATATCTACCAGTGTTAACAAGTCACAAACTCATGGGTATAAATAACTAGTTATATAACAGTGTCCTAACAAACCAACAAGTTTGGGTATAAATAACTACAAGTCCAGTGTCCAACACAAAAGTTCATGGGGTATAAATAACTACCAGTCACAATACAACCACAACTTATAATAAGGCAGTTATATAACAAGTCACAATACAACCACAAGTTTATTTATAATAAGGCAGTTATATAACAAGTCACAATACAACCACAAGTTTATTTATAATAAGGCAGTTATATAACAAGTCACAATACAACCAAAAGTTTATTTATAATAAGGCAGTTATATAACAAGTCACAATACAACCACAAGTTTATTTATAATAAGGCAGTTATATAACAAGTCACAATACAACCAAAAGTTTATTTATAATAAGGCAGTTATATAACAAGTCACAATACAACCACAAGTTTATTTATAATAAGGCAGTTATATAACAAGTCACAATACAACCACAAGTTTATTTATAATAAGGCAGTTATATAACAAGTCACAATACAACCACAAGTTTATTTATAATAAGGCAGTTATATAACAAGTCACAATACAACCACAAGTTTATTTATAATAAGGCAGTTATATAACAAGTCACAATACAACCACAAGTTAATTTATAATAAGGCAGTTATATAACAAGTCACAATACAACCACAAGTTTATTTATAATAAGGCAGTTATATAACAAGTCACAATACAACCACAAGTTTATTTATAATAAGGCAGTTATATAACAAGTCACAATACAACCACAAGTTTATTTATAATAAGGCAGTTATATAACAAGTCACAATACAACCACAAGTTTATTTATAATAAGGCAGTTATATAACAAGTCACAATACAACCACAAGTTTATTTATAATAAGGCAGTTATATAACAAGTCACAATACAACCAAAAGTTTATTTATAATAAGGCAGTTATATAACAAGTCACAATACAACCACAAGTTAATTTATAATAAGGAGGCATCATTTACAATAAGGCAGTATTATTTATAATAAGGCAGTATTATTTATAATAATGTGGTATCATTTATAATAAAGTGGTGCTATTTCTAGTTAAGTGGTGTCATTTATAATAAGGTGGCATAATTTCTCATAAGGTTGTATCATTTATGATAAGGTGGCATAATTATTAAGATGGTATAATTTATGATAAATTGGTTCTATTTCTAATAAGGTTGTACCATTTATAATAAAGGGGTATAATTTATAATAAAATGGTATTATTTATAATAAAGTGGTATCATTTATTATAAAGTGGTATCATTTATAATAAAGTGGCATCATTTATAATAAAGTGGTATCATTTATAATAAAGTGGCATCATTTATAATAAAGTGGCATCATTTATAATAAAGTGGCATCATTTATAATAATGTGGTATCATTTATAATAAAGTGGCATCATTTATAATAAAGTGGCATCATTTATAATAAAGTGGCATCATTTATAATAAAATGGTATTATTTATAATAAAGTGGTATCATTTATAATAAAGTGGCATCATTTATAATAAAGTGGCATCATTTATAATAAAGTGGCATCATTTATAATAAAGTGGTATCATTTATAATAAAGTGGCATCATTTATAATAAAGTGGTATCATTTATAATAAAGTGGCATCATTTATAATAAAGTGGCATCATTTATAATAAAGTGGCATCATTTATAATAAAGTGGTATCATTTATAATAAAGTGGCATCATTTATAATAAAGTGGCATCATTTATAATAAAGTGGCATCATTTATAATAAAATGGTATTATTTATAATAAAGTGGTATCATTAGGGCCCCGCATCGAGATGCGGGTGCCCTATAGTAATCAGGTTGTCCGTCCGTCTGTCTGTCCGTCCGTCCGTCTGTCTGTCCGTCCGTCCGTCTGTCCGTTTTTTTTCCTTTTGCACATTAATGATGGAAGGGAGTGGAGTATTTTCCCCATATTTTACATGATGATTCCCCATCCATCCTAGATCTGCTTGGTAATTTTTCAGGCTGAAATTAAATTAAAAAATCGGCCATCTTGGATTTTAACATTTAAAAAAATCACAATGTTGTTGCTCTTAACTGATAAACATTTTGTTATAACATTATGATGCAAAGTTGTTCAGAATTAAACAAGGAGTTGACTGTCCAAAGGTAAGGTCATGGGCCAAGTTACTAAGTCAAAGGTCAAGGTCAAATTTATTTGAGTTAATTGTATGCTCTTAATGTAATGTTAGCTTGGAATCAGGATTCAAGTTAAATACTTGGAAGACTTTTTCCAAAGAATTATAATAATGTACCATCGTCGGTTTCCCAATTAATGTTGACATTAATTATTTATTAGCAACATATAGCTAACACGGAAGAATTCATTGTCAAAATACTACTTTTCCACTTAAGCACGTCAGACACATAGCGGGGCCCTTTCTGACGTGTCAGTGTTCTAGTTTGTAATAAAGTGGCATCATTTATAATAAAGTGGCATCATTTAAAATAAAGTGGCATCATTTATAATAAAGTGGTATCATTTATAATAAAGTGGCATCATTTATAATAAAGTGGTATCATTTATAATAAAGTGGCATCATTTATAATAAAGTGGCATCATTTATAATAAAGTGGTATCATTTATTATAAAATGGTATCATTTATAATAAAGTGATATCATTTATAATAAAGTGGCATCATTTATAATAAAGTGGCATCATTTATAATAAAGTGGCATCATTTATAATAAAGTGGTATCATTTATTATAAAGTGGTATCATTTATAATAAGACAGTATCATTTATGATAATAAGCCAGTATAATTTAACATGTTCAAATGTGGCTGTTCAATTTTAAAACTTATATACATATTATTCTTTGATATGATAATTATATACAGGGAAATGAAATACTAACTATTATTATCAAAATAAATCATTTAGTTTGCTTAATGCATAATATATTATTTAATGATATTTTGAGATAATACTGTTAACTCTAAATTTATTTCATTTATTTGTTAAATTGTCATTTTAATGAAAACAGAAGTTATGATTATCCTTGTCGGTATCATCTCACCTTGATAAACACTGTTTTTGCTTAATTATTACAGAATCATTTGGTGGAAAGATATCAATTGTGATGTCATTAGGTTGTGTACAAATTAAAATACATTGTTTTCTCTGAAAAAAATAGATACGCTATGATCAATATCACATAATGTCACAATCAATATACATACCGGTGTGAACAGATAACATTTAAAGAGTGTATTAAGAAGCAGAGGTATTTAAGTTAATTTTGCAGGCATTTTCTGGTTTAATAATTTGTCCATGTTTTGATTTTGTAAATCAGAGAATTCTGCAAGAGGATCTCTGACAGCACTAAGTCTTGGAGCGTGCTCTCTGTCCGCCGCAGACATCGCCCCTCTCTGTCAGGCTGTGAGGAAGGCCCTGAAACTGCACATGCTGAAATTATCGTCAAATCGCCTAGAGGATAAGGGTGTGGTTGATTTGGTGGAGGCGCTTCTCAGTAACAAGACACACCCCTTAGCTGTACTGGATGTTTCTGATAATACAGTAAGAGGTCATAGTATCTTGTCTTTCAGTGTCCGTCAGCTTATTTGTCCTGTACATGTATCTGTCTGTCTGTCTGTTTATTTGTCCTGTACAGGTATCTGTCTGTCTGTCTGTTTATTTGTCCTGTACAGGTATCTGTCTGTCTGTCTGTTTATTTGTCCCGTACATGTATCTGTCTGTCTGTCAGTTTATTTGTTCTGTACATATATCTGTCTGTCTGTCAGTTTATTTGTCCTGTACAGGTATCTGTCTGTCTATCTGTTTATTTGTCCTGTACAGGTATCTGTCTGTCTGTTTATTTGTCCTGTACAGGTATCTGTCTGTTTGTCTATTTATTTGTCCTGTACAGGTATCTGTCTGGCTGTCTGTTTATTTGTCCTGTACATGTATATGTCTGTCTGACTGTTTATTTGTCCTGTACAGGTATTTGTCTGTCTGTCTGTTTATTTGTCCTGTACAGGTATCTGTCTGTCTGTCTGTTTATTTGTCCTGTACAGGTATTTGTCTGTCTGTCTGTTTATTTGTCATGTACAGGTATCTGTCTGTCTGTCTGTTTATTTGTCCTGTACAGGTATCTGTCTGTCTGACTGTTTATTTGTCCTGTACATGTATATGTCTGTCTGTTTATTTGTCCTGTACATGTATCTATTTGTCTGTCTGTTTATTTGTTCTGTACATATATCTGTCTGTCTGTCAGTTTATTTGTCCTGTACAGGTATCTGTCTGTCTGTCTGTTTATTTGTTCTGTACATGTATCTGTCTGTCTGTCTGTTTATTTGTTCTGTACATGTATCTGTCTGTCTATCTGTTTATTTGTCCTGTACAGGTATCTGTCTGGCTGTCTGTTTATTTGTCCTGTACATGTATATGTCTGTCTGACTGTTTATTTGTCCTGTACAGGTATTTGTCTGTCTGTCTGTTTATTTGTTCTGTACATATATCTGTCTGTCTGTCAGTTTATTTGTTCCGTACATGTATCTGTCTGTCTATCTGTTTATTTGTCCTGTACATGTATCTATCTGTCAGTTTATTTGTCCTGTACAGGTATCTGTCTGTCTGTCTGTTTATTTGTTCTGTACAGGTATCTGTCTGTCTGTCTATCTGTTTATTTGTCCTGTACAGGTATCTGTCTGTCTGTCTGTCAATTTGTCCCGTACATGTATCTGTCTGTCTGTCAGTTTATTTGTCCTGTACAGGTATCTGTCTGTCTGTCTGTTTATTTGTTCTGTACAGGTATCTGTCTGTCTATCTGTTTATTTGTCCTGTACATGTATCTGTCTGGTTGTCTGTTTATTTGTCCTGTACATGTATCTGTCTGTTTGTCTGTTTATTTGTCCTGTACAGGTATCTGTCTGTTTGTCTGTTTATTTGTCCTGTACATGTATCTGTCTGTCTGTCTGTTTATTTGTCCTGTACATGTATCTGTCTGGCTGTCTGTTCATTTGTCCTGTACATGTATCTGTCTGTCTGTTCACAAACATCCTTGGGTGAAGAGGAACAGAACTTTCATAAATTTTGGCTCTACCCCTTGGGGGCAGGTGGGGCAGGACTCAAGAGGGGAATTAGAGGTAAATCCTATAAATCGCTACTTGCCCTAAAGTTCTGCATGGATTGTAACCAAATTTAGCTACAAACATCCTTAGGGGAAGGGGAACGGAACTTGTATACATTTTGCTCTGACCCTCTGTGTACAGGAGGGGAAGGGCCCAATAAGGGAATCAGAGGTAAATCCTATAAAAACCTACTTGTCCTAGAGTTCTGCATGGATTGTAACCAAATTTGGCCACAAACATCCTTGGGTGAAGGGGAACAGAACTTGTATAAATTTTGGCTCTGACCCCCCGGGGACAGGAGGGGCGAGCCCAATAGGGGAATTGTAGGTAAATCCTATAAATCGCAACTTGTCCTAGAGTTCTGCATGGATTGTGACCAAATTTGGCCACAAACATCCTTGGGGGAAGGGGAACAGAACTTGTATAGATTTTGGCTCTGACGCCCTGGGGGTAGGAGGGATGGGGCCCAATAGGGGAATTAGAGGTAAATATTCAAATTCTTTCAGAAAAGAAACAATGATCCTGTATTCAGAACATTACTTTGCATTATTAAGCAGGTGAGTGATACAGGCCCTCTGGGCCTCTTGTTTGTTGTGGTAAATTGTTGTAACATATAGACTATAATTGTCACTAATTTGAATTTGACACATCGTACATGTAACTGATACCGTTGAACCACACCAGAGGAGCAACTGGTTGTCATGTCCTTGTATAAGGGATTAATTTTAATTTGTTAGTGTACAAATTTTAATCTGGATTCTTTTATCTATTTTGGTTGTGTGTGTGAATTATGTCAGTCAATTCACATCCGTTAACTGGAATTATTTTGTCAATCATTTCATATCCCTTAACTGGAATTATTTTGTCAATCAATTCACATCCGTTAACTGTAATTATTTTGTCAATCAATTCACATCCGTTAACTGGAATTATTTTGTCAATCAAATCACATCCCTTTAACTGGAATTATTTTTTCAGTCAATTTACATCCTTTAACTTGAATTATTTTGTCAGTCAATTCACATCCCTTAACTGGAATTATTTTGTCAGTCAATTTACATCCTTTAACTTGAATTATTTTGTCAGTCAATTCACATCCCTTGACATGAGTTATTTTGTCAATCAATTCACATTCCTTTACATGAGTTATTTTGTCAATCAATTCACATTCCTTTACGGGAATTCTTTTGTCAGTCAATTCACATCCCTTTACAGGAATTATTTTGTCAGTCAATTCACATCCTTTAACTTGAATTATTTTGTCAGTCAATTCACATCCCTTGACATGAGTTATTTTGTCAATCAATTCACATTCTTTTACATGAGTTATTTTGTCAATCAATTCACATTCCTTTACATGAGTTATTTTGTCAATCAATTCACATCCCTTTACAGGAATTATTTTGTCAGTCAATTCACATTCCTTTACATGAGTTATTTTGTCAGTCAATTCACACTCATTCACAGGAATTATTTTGTTATAATTGATTCTCTTTATCTCAAAATTGTGTGTCTTCAACAGCGTTTATTAGGAAATGCGAGTGTGCAGATTATTTGAAGATATTATATATATTGCTATAGATGACAGATGAAGGTGCTGTTACTCTGGCCAAACTTTTCAACACAAAGAGCCATACATCAAAATTACACAGCCTAAATGTTAGCTCTAATGACCTAGGTAAGTGATATACATACTTAGCAACCCTTGTTAGCTCCCCTTGCCCTGTCATAGTGACCTAGTTAGCTCCCCTTGCCCTGCCATGGTGACCTAGTTAGCCCCCTTACCCTGTCATGGTGACCTAGTTAGCTCCCCTTGCCCTGTCATAGTGACCTAGTTAGCTCCCCTTGCCCTGCCATGGTGACCTAGTTAGCCCCCTTACCCTGTCATGGTGACCTAGTTAGCTCCCCTGGCCCTGCAATTGTGACCTAGTTATTTCTCCTTGCCCTGTCATGGTGACCTAGTTAGCTCCCCTTACCCTGTCATGGTGACCTAGTTAGCCCCCTTACCCTGTCATGGTGACCTAGTTAGCCCCCTTACCCTGTCATGGTGACCTAGTTAGCCCCCTTACCCTGTCATGGTGACCTAGTTAGCCCCCTTACCCTGTCATAGTGACCTAGTTAGCTCCCCTTGCCCTGCCATGGTGACCTAGTTAGCTCCCCTTGCCCTGTCATGGTGACCTAGTTAGCTCCCCTTGCCCTGCAATTGTGACCTAGTTATTTCCCCTTGCCCTGTCATGGTAAAGCATCAGCCGTCTGTCGTCAACATTTTCTATCAATCACTACTAGTCAAAGTGTTCTTCATGTAATGTAACCAATTTTGGCAAGAAATTCCTTTGAGGGAAGTAGAACAGAGTTTGAAGAAATCTTGGCTCAGAACTCCTGGGACAGGAGGGGTGGGGCCCAACAGGAAATTGTAAGTGAATCTGAGGAAATAATCCCGAAATTGGCTCAACAAACCAGGAGAGCAATACAGGCCCTCTGGGTCTCATGTTTTAGCAAAATGGTTGGATTTGGGAGGAAAAAAGATCAACTGTACATTCATTTTAGTATGAATGTGATTCTGATGTGTAAGAATGCACTAGATTTGAGTAAATCAAAAACAGATATTCAAATGTTTTTTTTGAAGAAATGAAAAGATCAGGGCCAAAATAAAATTGCAAAAGTTTATCTAAAAAAAGGAAAACATGAAGACTTTTTGATGATGCCTTTAACATCCATTATATTATTTATAATAAGTTATTATGAGGATTTTGTATTGAAGGTAAGGCGGGTTTGGTGAGTCTGGTAGCAGTGATTGGAGGGAAGTCAGCACTAAGGACGTTATATCTACACAACCAAAAACGAGGCGTGGATGAAGGACATATGGACGAGGTTTTCAAAACACTTGCAAAATCTTTGGGTAGGTTTATTTGGCTCCATTCATAGGCTACTTGTCTATGTTATCAATAGCAAAATCTTTGGGTAGGTTTATTTGGCTCCATTCATAGGCTACTTGTCTATGTTATCAATAGCAAAATCTTTGGGTAGGTTTATTTGGCTCCATTCATAGGCTACTTGTCTATGTTATCATAGCAAAATCTTTGGTAGGTTTATTGGCTCCATCATGGCTACTTGTCTATGTTATCAATAGCAAAATCTTTGGGTAGGTTTATTTGGCTCCATTCATCGGCTACTTGTCTATGTTATCAATAGCAAAATCTTTGGGTAGGTTTATTTGGCTCCATTCATAGGCTACTTGTCTATGTTATCAATAGCAAAATCTTTGGGTAGGTTTATTTGGCTCCATTCATAGGCTACTTGTCTATGTTATCAATAGCAAAATCTTTGGGTAGGTTTTAATTGGCTCCATTCATAGGCTACTTGTCTATGTTATCAATAGCAAAATCTTTGGGTAGGTTTTAATTGGCTCCATTCATAGGCTACTTGTCTATGTTATCAATAGCAAAATCTTTGGGTAGGTTTTAATTGGCTCCATTCATAGGCTACTTGTCTATGTTATCAATAGCAAAATCTTTGGGTAGGTTATATTTGTATTGCTCCATTCATCATAGCTAAATCTTTGGGTAGTTTGTCCATTCATGTTTGTCTAATCATAGCAAAATCTTTGGGTAGGTTTATTTGGCTCCATTCATAGGCTACTTGTCTATGTTATCAATAGCAAAATCTTTGGGTAGGTTTATTTGGCTCCATTCATCGGCTACTTGTCTATGTTATCAATAGCAAAATCTTTGGGTAGGTTTATTTGGCTCCATTCATAGGCTACTTGTCTATGTTATCAATAGCAAAATCTTTGGGTAGGTTTATTTGGCTCCATTCATAGGCTACTTGTCTATGTTATAATAGCAAAATCTTTGGGTAGGTTATTTGGCTCCATTCATAGGCTACTTGTCTATGTTATCAATAGCAAAATCTTTGGGTAGGTTTATTTGGCTCCATTCATAGGCTACTTGTCTATGTTATCAATAGCAAAATCTTTGGGTAGGTTTTATTTGGCTCCATTCATAGGCTACTTGTCTATGTTATCAATAGCAAAATCTTTGGGTAGGTTTATTTGGCTCCATTCATAGGCTACTTGTCTATGTTATCAATAGCAAAATCTTTGGGTAGGTTTATTTGGCTCCATTCATCGGCTACTTGTCTATGTTATCAATAGCAAAATCTTTGGGTAGGTTTATTTGGCTCCATTCATCGGCTACTTGTCTATGTTATAATCATAGCAAAATCTTTGGGTAGGTTTATTTGGCTCCATTCATAGGCTACTTGTCTATGTTATCATTGCAAAATCTTTGGGTCTCCATTCATGGCTTTGTCTATGTTATCAATAGCAAAATCTTTGGGTAGGTTTTATTTGGCTCCATTCATCGGCTACTTGTCTATGTTATCAATAGCAAAATCTTTGGGTAGGTTTATTTGGCTCCATTCATAGGCTACTTGTCTATGTTATCAATAGCAAAATCTTTGGGTAGGTTTATTTGGCTCCATTCATAGGCTACTTGTCTATGTTATCAATAGCAAAATCTTTGGGTAGGTTTATTTGGCTCCATTCATAGGCTACTTGTCTATGTTATCAATAGCAAAATCTTTGGGTAGGTTTTATTTGGCTCCATTCATAGGCTACTTGTCTATGTTATCAATAGCAAAATCTTTGGGTAGGTTTTATTTGGCTCCATTCATAGGCTACTTGTCTATGTTATCAATAGCAAAATCTTTGGGTAGGTTTATTTGGCTCCATTCATAGGCTACTTGTCTATGTTATCAATAGCAAAATCTTTGGGTAGGTTTAATTTGGCTCCATTCATAGGCTACTTGTCTATGTTATCAATAGCAAAATCTTTGGGTAGGTTTATTTGGCTCCATTCATAGGCTACTTGTCTATGTTATAAATAGCAAAATCTTTGGGTAGGTTTATTTGGCTCCATTCATAGGCTACTTGTCTATGTTATCAATAGCAAAATCTTTGGGTAGGTTTATTTTGGCTCCATTCATAGGCTACTTGTCTATGTTATCAATAGCAAAATCTTTGGGTAGGTTTTATTTGGCTCCATTCATAGGCTACTTGTCTATGTTATCAATAGCAAAATCTTTGGGTAGGTTTTAATTGGCTCCATTCATAGGCTACTTGTCTATGTTATCAATAGCAAAATCTTTGGGTAGGTTTTAATTGGCTCCATTCATAGGCTACTTGTCTATGTTATCAATAGCAAAATCTTTGGGTAGGTTTATTTGGCTCCATTCATCGGCTACTTGTCTATGTTATCAATAGCAAAATCTTTGGGTAGGTTTATTTGGCTCCATTCATAGGCTACTTGTCTATGTTATCAATAGCAAAATCTTTGGGTAGGTTTATTTGGCTCCATTCATAGGCTACTTGTCTATGTTATCAATAGCAAAATCTTTGGGTAGGTTTATTTGGCTCCATTCATAGGCTACTTGTCTATGTTATCAATAGCAAAATCTTTGGGTAGGTTTTAATTGGCTCCATTCATAGGCTACTTGTCTATGTTATAAATAGCAAAATCTTTGGGTAGGTTTATTTGGCTCCATTCATCGGCTACTTGTCTATGTTATCAATAGCAAAATCTTTGGGTAGGTTTATTTGGCTCCATTCATCGGCTACTTGTCTATGTTATAAATAGCAAAATCTTTGGGTAGGTTTTAATTGGCTCCATTCATAGGCTACTTGTCTATGTTATCAATAGCAAAATCTTTGGGTAGGTTTATTGGCTCCATGGCTCCATTCATAGCAAATTCTTTGGGTTAAGGTTTTTCAGGGAAATTAATCAAGGCTTCTTGTCTAGACCGTCCCCGATTCAAACTCAAAGTATACTGTCAGCTAAACTACCCTGTCCTGGACCCCTTTCCCAGATATCAGACTGATTTGTTGTTTATATGAAAGGTAAAACTTGACCCAGTCTAAACAATACCAGATAGGATTATTCTACAGTTTATCTCCCTTTGAAAATAACCCAGGTAAGACTGTTCCCCAGACATGTACTGAGTTCTGTTGTAAGCTGACAGGTGAACTAGTTCTCAGGTACTTGACAATCCCCCAGATACACGACCTGATTCTGTTGTTTATACTGGACATTCCTCCTAGAACTCCATACTAGACAGTCCCCTAGATACAGACTGATTCTGTTTGTTTATACTGTCAGGTTAAACATAACTCCAGTTTCTAGAGCATTCCCCAGATACAGACTGATTATGTTGATTTATTACTGGTCAGGTTAAACAAGAACTCACAGTCTAGACCATAATCCCCTGATATAGTCATGATCTGTTCTGACTAGTTGTTTATACTGACAGTTGTTTAGGTAAACTAGACTCCAGACTAGACATTCCCCAGATACAAACTGATTATGTTGTTTATACTGACAGGTTTAAACTATGACTCCAGTCTAGAGACAGTCCACAGATACAGACTGATTCTGTTGTTTATATGACTGACAGGTAAACTAGATACAGACTCCAGTCTAGACAGTCCCCCCAGATACAAGACTGATTCTGTTGTTATTTATACTGACAGTTAGTAACTAGACCCCAGTCTAGGAGACAGTCCAAGATACAGACTGATTCTGTTTGTTTATACTGACAGGTAAACTAAACTCCTGACTAGACATTCCACCATATACAGACTGATTCTGTTGTTTATATACTGACAGGTAAACAAAGACTCCAGTCTAGAACAGACCCCAGATACATACTGATTCTGTTGTTTATACTGACAGGTAAAAAACTAGACCCCAGTCCTAGACATTCCCAGATTACAGACTATTGTGTTGTTTATACTGACTAGGTAAACTAGACCCAGGTCTAGACAAGGTACCCAATACATACTGATTCTGTTGTTTAATACTGAACAGGTAAACTAGACTCCCAGACTAGACGACATATCCCCAGATACAGACTGATTCTGTTGTTTATACTGACAGTGTAAACTAGACACTCCAGTCTAAGAACATTTCCCCCAGATACAAACTGATTCTGTTGTTTATACTGACAGGTAAAATCTAGACCCCCAGTCCTAGACAATCCCCCCAGATACAGACTGATTCAGTGTTTGTTTATACTGACAGGTAAATAACTAGACGCCCAGTCTAGACAGGTCCCCCAGATACAGACTGATTCTGTGTTGTTTATACTGACAGGTAAACATAGACTCCAGTCTAGACCAAATCCCGCCCAGATACAGTACTGATTCTGTTGTTTATACTGACAGGTAAACTAGGACACCTAGTCTAGACAGTTCCCCAGATACAGACTATTCTTTTGTTTATACTCAGGTAAACTATACCCCAGTCAATACAGTCCCCAGGGAGATACAGACTGATTCTGTTGTTTATACTGACAGGACCCCAAAGTCTAGACAGTCCCCAGATACAGACTGATTCTGATGTTTATAACTAGACAGGTAAACTAGACTCCAGACTAGACATTACCCAGATACAAACTGATTTCCTGTTGTTTATATACCAATACTAAACGCCCAGACTAGACATTCCCCCATATTCCAGACTGATTCTGTTGTTTATACTGACAGGTAAACAAGACCCCAGGACTAGACAGTCCCCCAATACAGACTGATTCTGTTGTTTATACTCCTGACAGGTAAACTAGACTCCAGTCTAGACAGTCCCCAGATACAGACTGATTCTGTTGTTTATACTGACAGGTAAACTAGACTCCAGTCTAGACATTCCCCAGATACAGACTGATTCTGTTGTTTATACTGACAGGTAAACTAGACCCCAGTCTAGACAGTCCCCAGATACAGACTGATTTTCTGTTGTTTATACTGACAGGTAAACTAGACTCCAGTCTAGACAGTCCCCCAGATACAAACTGATTCTGATACTGACAGGGTAAAGTAGACCCAGGATACAGACTGATTACTGTTTTTATACTTGACAGGTAAACAAGACTCCAGACCTGAGACATATAGACAGTCCCCAGATACAAACTGATTCTGTTGTTTATATACTGACACAGTAAACTAGACCCCCAGTCTAGACAGTCCCCTAGATACAGGACTGATTTCTGTTGTTTATACTGACAGGTAAACTAGACTCCAGTCTAGACAGTCCCCAGATACTAGACTGATTCTGTTGTTTATACTGACAGGTAAACTAGACCCCAGACTATACTGACCATTACCCCAGATACAGACTGATTCTGTTGTTTATACTGACAGGGTAAAACTAGACTTTTGTCAGTCAAGACAGTCCCCAGATTCAGACTGATTATGTTGTTTATACTGACAGGTAAACTAGACGCTCCAGTCTAGACAGTCCCCAGATACAACTTGATTCTGTTGTTTATACTGACAGGTAAACTAGACTCCAGTCTAGACATTCCCAGATACAGACTGATTCTGTTGGTTTTTTATACTGACAGGTAAACTAGACCCCAGTCTAGACATTCCCCAGATACAGACTGATTCTGTTGTTTATACTGACAGGTAAACTAGACCCCAGTCTAGACAGTCCCCAGATACAGACTGATTCTGTTGTTTATACTGACAGGTAAACTAGACCCCAGTCTAGACATTCCCCAGATACAGACTGATTCTGTTGTTTATACTGACAGGTAAACTAGACCCCAGTCTAGACAGTCCCCAGATACAGACTGATTCTGTTGTTTATACTGACAGGTAAACTAGACTCCAGTCTAGACAGTCCCCACGATACAGACTGATTCTGTTGTTTATACTGACAGGTAAACTAGACCTCCAGTCTAGACATTCCCCAGATACAGACTGATTCTGTTGTTTATACATGACAGGTAAACTAGACATCCAGTCTAGACAGTCCCTCAGATACAGACTGATTTCTGTTCTGTTTATACTGACAGAAACTAGACCCCAGTCCTAGACAGTCCTCCCAGATACAGACTGATTCTGTTGTTTATACTGACAGGTAAACTAGACCCCAGTCTAGACAGTCCCCAGATACAGACTGATTCTGTTGTTTATACTGACAGGTAAACTAGACTCCAAGTCTAGACAGTCCCCAGATACAGAAGACTGATTCTGTTGTTTATACTGACAGGGTAAACTAGACTCAAGTCTAGTCTAGACAGTCCCCAGATACAGACTGATTCTGTTGTTTTATACTGACAGGTAAACTAGACTCACAGTCTATACATCCCCAGATACAGACTGATTCTGTTGTTTATACTGACAGGTAAACTAGACTCCAGTCTAGACATTCCCCAGATACAGACTGATTCTGTTGTTTATACTGACAGGTAAACTAGACCCCAGTCTAGACAGTCCCCAGATACAGACTGATTCTGTTGTTTATACTGACAGGTAAACTAGACTCCAGTCTAGACAGTCCCCAGATACAGACTGATTCTGTTGTTTATACTGACAGGTAAACTAGACCCCAGTCTAGACATTCCCCAGATACAGACTGATTCTGTTGTTTATACTGACAGGTAAACTAGACCCCAGTCTAGACAGTCCCCAGATACAGACTGATTCTGTTGTTTATACTGACAGGTAAACTAGACTCCAGTCTAGACAGTCCCCAGATACAGACTGATTCTGTTGTTTATACTGACAGGTAAACTAGACTCCAGTCTAGACAGTCCCCAGATACAGACTGATTCTGTTGTTTATACTGACAGGTAAACTAGACCCCAGTCTAGACAGTCCCCAGATACAGACTGATTCTGTTGTTTATACTGACAGGTAAACAAGACTCCAGTCTAGACATCCCCAGATACAGACTGATTCTGTTGTTTATACTGACAGGTAAACTAGACACCCAGGTCTGTTCCGACATTCCCCAGATACAAACTGATTTCTGTTGTTTATACAACAGGTAAACTAGACCCCAGTCTAGATGTCCCCAGATACAGTACTGATTCTGATTGTTTTTTAATACTGACAGGTAAACTAGACCGAATCAGTCTATACTAGAGTCCCCCAGGAGATGTAAGTACATACTGATGACTGAAGGTAAACTAGACCCCTGTCTGACAGTGACAGTACTGATTTTGTTGTTTATACTGACAGGTAAACACTAGAAGTCCCCTGATAATGAATGATTTTTGTTGTTTATACTGAGTAGTCTCCAGTTCTAAGACAGTCCCCAGATACAGACTGATTCTGTTGTTTATATGACAGGACAAACAGGTAGCTGAGTCTAAGACAGTCCCCAGATACAACTAGATTCTGTTGTTTTATCAACTGACAGGTAGACAGACCCAGTCAGATACAGCGACTGATTCTGTTGACTGATTCTGAATGATTTAGTATAACAAGAGACTCCAGTTCTGAGACATCCCCCAGATACAGACTGACAGTCTATTGTTTGTTTTGTACTAACGACAGGTAAACTAGACCCAGTCTAGACATTCCCCAGATACAGACTGATTCTGTTGTTGTTTATACTGACAGGTAAACTAGACTCCAGTCTAGACAGTCCCCCAGATACAGACTGATCTGTTGTTTATACTGACAGGTAAACTAGGACTCCCAGTCCTAGACAGTCCCCAGATACAGACTGATTCTGTTGTTTATACTGACAGGTAAACTAGACCCCAGTCTAGACATCCCCAGATACAGACTGATTCTGTTGTTTATACTGACAGGTAAAACTAGAAACCCCAGTCTAGACAAGTCCCCAGATACAAGACTGATTCTGTTGTTTTATACTGACAGGTAAACTAGGACTAGTCCAGGACAGTCCCCAGATACAGACTGATTTCTGTTGTTTATACTGACAGGGTAAACTAGACCCCAGTCTAGACAGTCCCCAGATACAGAAACTGATTCTGTTGTTTATACTGACAGGTAAACTAGACTCCAGTCTAGACAGTCCCCAGATACAGACTGATTCTGTTGTTTATACTGACAGGTAAACTAGACCCCAGTCTAGACATTCCCCAGATACAGACTGATTCTGTTGTTTATACTGACAGGTAAACTAGACTCCAGTCTAGACATTCCCCAGATACAGACTGATTCTGTTGTTTATACTGACAGGTAAACTAGACCCCAGTCTAGAGACAGTCCCCAGATACTACAGACTGATTCTGTTGTTTTTATACTGACAGGTAAACTAGACTCCAGTCTAGACTCGTACAGACTGATTCTGTTTGTTTATACTGACAGGTAAACTAGACTCCAGTCTAGACATTCCCCAGATACAAACTGATTCTGTTGTTTATATACAGGTTACTAGACCCCTGTCTACAGGTCCCAGAGAACCAGTAAGATAGACTGGAGAGGCTTAAACAGTTAGACACAGATACAGACAGGTAATCTGACTGATTCCAGTTGTTTATACTGACAGGTAAACTAGACCCCAGTCTAGACATTCCCCAGATAGAAACTGATTCTGTTGTTTATACTGACAGGTAAACTAGAACCCCAGTCTAGACCAGTTCCCCAGATACAGAACTGATTCTGTTGTTTATACTGACAGGTAAACTAGACCCCAGTCCAGTCCCCAGATACAGACTGATTCCTGTTGTTTATACCAGGTAAAACTAGACCACGTCTAGACAGTCCCCAGATACAGACTGATTCTGTTGTTTATACTGACAGGTAAACTAGACCCCAGTCTAGACAGTCCCCAGATACAGACTGATTCTGTTGTTTATACTGACAGGTAAACTAGACTCCAGTCTAGACAGTCCCCAGATACAGACTGATTCTGTTGTTTATACTGACAGGTAAACTAGACTCCAGTCTAGACAGTCCCCAGATACAAACTGATTCCATTGTTTATACTGACAGGTAAACTAGTCTCCAGTCTAGACAGTCCCCAGATACAGACTGATTCTGTTGTTTATACTGACAGGTAAACTAGACTCCAGTCTAGACAGTCCCCAGATACAGACTGATTCTGTTGTTTATACTGACAGGTAAACTAGACCCCAGTCTAGACAGTCCCCAGATACAGACTGATTCTGTTGTTTATACTGACAGGTAAACAAGACTCCAGTCTAGACAGTCCCCAGATACAGACTGATTCTGTTGTTTATACTGACAGGTAAACTAGACTCCCAGTCTAGAGACAGTTCCCCAGATACAAACTGATTCCATTGTTTATACTGACAGGTAAACTAGACCCTCCAGTTCTAGACAGTCCCCAGATACAGACTGATTCTGTTGTTTATACTGACAGGTAAACTAGACCCCAGTCTAGACATTCCCCAGATACAGACTGATTCTGTTGTTTATACTGACAGGTAAACTAGACTCCAGTCTAGACAGTCCCCAGATACAGACTGATTCTGTTGTTTATACTGACAGGTAAACTAGACTCCAGTCTAGACATTCCCCAGATACAAACTGATTCTGTTGTTTATACTGACAGGTAAACTAGACTCCAGTCTAGACAGTCCCCAGATACAGACTGATTCTGTTGTTTATACTGACAGGTAAACTAGACCCCAGTCTAGACAGTCCCCAGATACAGACTGATTCTGTTGTTTATACTGACAGGTAAACTAGACCCCAGTCTAGACAGTCCCCAGATACAGACTGATTCTGTTGTTTATACTGACAGGTAAAACTAGACTCCAGACTAGACAGTCCCCAGATACAGACTGATTCTGTTGTTTATACTGACAGGGTAAACTAGACCCCAAGTACTAGACATTCCCCCAGATTACAGACTGATTCCTGTTGTTTTTATACTGACAGGTAAACTAGCCTCTAGTCTAGACAGTCCCCAGATACAGACTGATTCTGTTGTTTATACTGACAGGTAAACTAGACCCCAGTCTAGACAGTCCCCAGATACAGACTGATTCTGTTGTTTATACTGACAGGTAAACTAGACTCCAGTCTAGACAGTCCCCAGATACAGACTGATTCTGTTGTTTATACTGACAGGTAAACTAGACCCCAGTCTAGTAAAGTAGACCCCAGATACAGACTGATTCTGTTGTTTATACTGACAGGTAAACTAGACTCCAGTCTAGACAGTCCCCAGATACAGACTGATTCTGTTGTTTATACTGACAGGTAAACTAGACTCCAGTCTAGACATCCCCAGATACAGACTGATTCTGTTGTTTATACTGACAGGTAAACTAGACTCCAGTCTAGACAGTCCCCAGATACAGACTGATTCTGTTGTTTATACTGACAGGTAAACTAGACCCCAGTCTAGACAGTCCCCAGATACAGACTGATTCTGTTGTTTATACTGACAGGTAAACTAGACCCCAGTCTAGACAGTCCCCAGATACAGACTGATTCTGTTGTTTATACTGACAGGTAAACTAGACTCCAGTCTAGACAGTCCCCAGATACAGACTGATTCTGTTGTTTATACTGACAGGTAAACTAGACTCCAGACTAGACATTCCCCAGATACAGACTGATTCTGTTGTTTATACTGACAGGTAAACTAGACCCCAGTCTAGACAGTCCCCAGATACAGACTGATTCTGTTGTTTATACTGACAGGTAAACAAGACTCCAGTCTAGACAGTCCCCAGATACAGACTGATTCTGTTGTTTATACTGACAGGTAAACTAGACTCCAGTCTAGACAGTCCCCAGATACAAACTGATTCCATTGTTTATACTGACAGGTAAACTAGACTCCAGTCTAGACAGTCCCCAGATACAGACTGATTCCATTGTTTATACTGACAGGTAAACTAGACTTCAGTCTAGACAGTCCCCAGATACAGACTGATTCTGTTGTTTATACTGACAGGTAAACAAGACTCCAGTCTAGACAGTCCCCAGATACAGACTGATTCTGTTGTTTATACTGACAGGTAAACTAGACCCCAGTCTAGACAGTCCCCAGATAACAGACTGATTGTTTGTTGTTTATACTGACAGGTAAACTAGACCCAGTCTAGACATTCCCCGATACAGACTGATTCTGTTGTTTATACTGACAGGTAAACTAGACCCCAGTCTAGACAGTCCCCAGATACAGACTGAATTCTGTTGTTTATACTGACAGGTAAACTAGACTCCAGTCTAGACAGTCCCCAGATACAGACTGATTCTGTTGTTTATACTGACAGGTAAACTAGACCCCCGTCTAGACAGTCCCCAGATACAGACTGATTCTGTTGTTTATACTGACAGGTAAACTAGACCCCAGTCTAGACATTCCCCAGATACAGACTGATTCTGTTGTTTATACTGACAGGTAAACTAGACTCCCAGTCTAGACAGTCCCCAGATACAGACTGATTCTGTTGTTTTATACTGACAGGTAAACTAGACTCCAGTCTAGACAGTCCCCAGATACAGACTGATTCCATTGTTTATACTGACAGGTAAACTAGACTCCAGTCTAGACAGTCCCCAGATACAGACTGGATTCTGTTGTTTATACTGACAGGTAAACTAGTACCCCAGTCTAGACAAGTCCCCAGATACAGACTGATTCTGTTTTTTATACTGACAGGTAAACAGTGACACCAGTCTAGACAGTCACCAGATACAGACTGATTCATTGGTTTATACTGACAGTAAACTAGACCCCAGTCTAGACGAGTCCCCAGATACAGACTGATTCTGTTGTTTATACTGACAGGTAAAACTAGACTCCAGTCTAGACATTCCCCAGATACAGACTGATTCTGTTGTTTATACTGACAGGTAAACTAGACTCCAGTCTAGACAGTCCCCAGATACAGACTGATTCTGTTGTTTTATACTGACAGGTAAACTAGACCCCAGTCTAGGACAGTCCCCAGATACAGACTGATTCTGTTGTTTATACTGACAGGTAAACTAGACTCCAGTCTAGACAGTCCCCAGATACAGACTGATTCTGTTGTTTATACTGACAGGTAAACTAGACTCCAGTCTAGACAGTCCCCAGATACAGACTGATTCTGTTGTTTATACTGACAGGTAAACTAGACTCCAGGTCTAGACAGTCCCCAGATACAGACTGATTCTGTTGTTTTATACTGACAGGTAAACTAGACTCCAGTCTAGACAGTCCCCCAGATACAGACTGATTCTGTTGTTTATACTGACAGGTAAACTAGACCCCAGTCTAGACATTCCCCAGATACAGACTGATTCTGTTGTTTATACTGACAGGTAAACTAGACCCCAGTCTAGACAGTCCCCAGATACAGACTGATTCTGTTGTTTATACTGACAGGTAAACAAGACTCCAGTCTAGACAGTCCCCAGATACAGACTGATTCTGTTGTTTATACTGACAGGTAAACTAGACTCCAGTCTAGACAGTCCCCAGATACAGACTGATTCTGTTGTTTATACTGACAGGTAAACTAGACTCCAGTCTAGACAGTCCCCAGATACAGACTGATTCTGTTGTTTATACTGACAGGTAAAACTAGACCCCAGTCTAGACAGTCCCCAGATACAGACTGATTCTGTTGTTTATACTGACAGGTAAACTAGACCCCAGTCTAGACAGTCCCCAGATACAGACTGATTCTGTTGTTTATATACTGACAGGTAAACTAGACTCCAGTCTAGACAGTCCCCAGATACAGACTGATTCTGTTGTTTATACTGACAGGTAAACTAGGACTCCCAGTCTAGACAGTCCCCAGATACATGACTGATTCCTGTTTGTTTATACTGACAGGTAAACTAAGACTCCAGTCTAGACAGTCCCCAGATACAGACTGATTCTGTTGTTTATACTGACAGGTAAACTAGACCCCAGTCTAGACAGTCCCCCCAGATACAGACTGATTCTGTTGTTTATACTGACAGGTAAACAAGACTCCAGTCTAGACAGTCCCCAGATACAGACTGATTCTGTTGTTTATACTGACAGGTAAATCTATACCCAGTCTAGACAGTCCCCAGATTACAGACTGATTCTGTTGTTTATACTGACAGGTAAACTAGACTCCAGTCTAGACATCCCCAGATACAGACATGATTCTGTTGTTTATACTGACAGGTAAACTAGACTCCAGTCTAGACAGTCCCCCCAGATACAGACTGATTCTGTTGTTTATACTGACAGGTAAACTAGACTCCAGTACTAGACATTCCCCAGATACAGACTGATTCTGTTGTTTTATACACTGACAGGTAAACTAGACCCCAGTCTAGACATTCCCCAGATACAGACTGATTCTGTTGTTTATACTGACAGGTAAACTAGACCCCAGTCTAGACAGTCCCCAGATACAGACTGATTCTGTTGTTTATACTGACAGGTAAACTAGACCCCAGTCTAGACAGTCCCCAGATACAGACTGATTCTGTTGTTTATACTGACAGGTAAACTAGACTCCAGTCTAGACAGTCCCCAGATACAGACTGATTCTGTTGTTTATACTGACAGGTAAACTAGGTCCCAGTCTAGACAGTCCCCAGATACAGACTGATTCTGTTGTTTATACTGACAGGTAAACTAGACTCCAGTCTAGACAGTCCCCAGATACAGACTGATTCTGTTGTTTATACTGACAGGTAAACTAGACCCCAGTCTAGACAGTCCCCAGATACAGACTGATTCTGTTGTTTATACTGACAGGTAAACTAGACTCCAGTCTAGACAGTCCCCAGATACAGACTGATTCTGTTGTTTATACTGACAGGTAAACTAGACTCCAGTCTAGACAGTCCCCAGATACAAACTGATTCTGTTGTTTATACTGACAGGTAAACAAGACTCCAGTCTAGACAGTCCCCCAGATACAGACTGATTCTGTTGTTTATACTGACAGGTAAACTAGACCCAGTCTATGACAGTCCCAAGATACAGACTGATTCTGTTGTTTATACTGACAGGTTAAACTAGACCCACAGTCTAGACAGTTACCCCAGATACAGACTGATTCTGTTGTTTATACTGACAGGTAAACTAGACCCCACTAGACATTCCCCAGATACAGACTGATGTCCCCAATTGATATGTTGTTTATACTGACAGGTAAACTAGACTCCAGTCTAGACATTCCCCAGATACAGACTGATTCCAGTTTGTTTATACTGACAGGTAAACTAGACCCCAGTCTAGACAGTCCCCAGATACAAACTGATTCCATTGTTTATACTGACAGGTAAACTAGACCCCAGTCTAGACAGTCCCCAGATACAGACTGATTCTGTTGTTTATACTGACAGGTAAACTAGACTCCAGTCTAGACAGTCCCCAGATACAGACTGATTCTGTTGTTTATACTGACAGGTAAACTAGACTCCAGTCTAGACAGTCCCCAGATACAGACTGATTCTGTTTAGTTTATACTGACAGGTAAACAAGACTGCCAGTAGTAGACAGTCCCCCAGATACAGACTGATTCTGTTGTTTATACTGACAGGTTAAACTAGACCCCACAGTCTAGACATTCCCCAGATACAGACTGATTCTCTGTTGTTTATACTGACAGGTAAACTAGTCCCCAGTCTAGACAGTCCCCAGATACAGACTGATTCTGTTGTTTATACTGACAGGTAAACTAGACTCTTAGTCTAGACAGTCCCCAGATACAGACTGATTCCATTGTATATACTGAACAGGTAAACTAGACTCCAGTCTAGACAGTCCCCAGATACAGACTGATTCTGTTGTTTATACTGTGACAGGGGTAAACTAGACTCCAGTCTAGACAGTCCCCAGATACAGACTGATTCTGTTGTTTATACTGACAGTAAGACCCCAGATACAGACTGATTCTGTTGTTTTAATGACGGTAAACCCCCAGTCTAGACAGTTTCCCCAGATACAGACTGATTCTGTTGTGTTATACTGACAGTTAAACTAGGACCCCAGTCTAGACAGTCCCCAGGATACAGACTGATTCCCCATTGTTTATACTGACAGGTAAACTAGACTCCAGTCTCGCCAGTCCTAGACACAGATGATCCTGTTGTTTATATACAAACTGACCAAGGAAAGAACACTGATTGTTTATACTGACAGGTAAACTAGTCTTTTCCAGTCTAGACAGTCCCCAGATAAAGACTGATTCTAGGTCTTGTTTATAACTGACAGGTAAACTAGATTCATCGAGTCTAGACAGTCCCCAGATACAGACTGATATGCTGTGTTTTATACAGTACAGGTAAACTAGTAGACCCCATGTCTATACACCCCAGACCCAGATACAGACTGATTCTGTGTTTTATATACTGACAGGTATAAACTGAGACACCCAGTCTATGACAGTTCCCCAGATACAGACTGATTCTGTCTGTTGTTTAGTAACTGACAGGAAATAACTAGACCCCAGTCTAGACATTACAGATACAGACTGAAATCTGTTGTTTATACTGACTGTCTCTATCTGGCTACAGGTAGGTAGACTTTCTCCAGTCTCTAGACTGGCTTCTGTTGTTTTTTCTCCAGGTACTATCTGGCTACCAGGTAGCTAGTCATCTCCCAGATACAGGTAGGTCTGTTTTCTCTTGTCTTATCCTGACTACAGTAGGTCTGTTACCTCCTGTCTCTAGACTAGTCCCCAGGTATGTATTCTGAGATTCTTTTCTGTTTATCCTGACAGGCTACAGGTAGGTCTGTTTTCTCCTGTCTCTATCCTGATACAGGTAGGTCTGTTTTCTCTTGTTTCTACTGACAGGTAAACTAGGATTTCTCCTGTCTAGATCCTGTCCCCAGGTACAGGTCTGATTTCTGTTTGTTTATACTGACAGGTAAACTGTTTCTCAGTCTCTACAGTCCCCAGATACAGGTGGGTGATTTCTGTTGTTCTATACTGGCTACAGGTAGCTCTAGACCCCATCTCTTGTCATCTATCAGACTGTTCTTCCTAATGTATCTATGACTGACAGGTAAAACTCTGTTATCGTCTGTCTCTATTCCTGGCTACAGGTAGGTCTGTTTTCTCCTGTCTCTAATCCTGGCTACAGGTAGGTCTGTTTTCTCTATCTCTATCTGGCTACAGGTAGGTTCTGTTTTCTCTCTGTCTCTATTCCTGGCTATAGGTAGCTCTGTTTTCTCCTGATGTTCTCTGATCTGTCCTGGCTACAGGTAGGTCTGTTTTCTCCCTGTCTCTATCACTGACTCCAGTAGACTGTCTGTTTTCTCCTGTCTCAGGTAGCTCTGTTTTCTCCTGTCTCTATCCTGGCTACAGGTAGGTCTGTTTTCTCCTGTCTCTCCTGGGCTACAGGTAGGTCTGTCTGTTTTTCTCCTGTCTCTATCCTGGCTACAGGTAGGTCTGTTTTCTCCTGTCTCTCTATCCTGGCTACAGGTCTAGGTCTGTTTTCTCCTGTCTCTATCCTGGCTACATGGTAGGTCTGTTTTCTCCTGTCTCTATCCTGGCTACAGGTAGGTCTGTTTTTCTCCTGTCTCTATCCTGGCTACAGGTAGGTCTGTTTTCTCCTGTCTCTATATGACTACAGGGTAGCTCCCTGTCTCTATCCTGGCTACAGGTAGGTCTGTTTTTCTCCTGTCTCTATCCTGGCTACAGGTAGCTCTGTTTTCTCCTGTCTCTATCCTGGCTACAGGTAGCTCTGTTTTCTCCTGTCTCTATCCTGACTACAGGTAGGCTCTGTTTTCTCTCAGTCTCTATCCTGGCTACAGGTAGGTCTGTTTTCTCCTGTCTCTATCCCTGGCTACAGGTAGGTACTGTTTTCTCCTGTCTCTATCCTGGCTACAGGTAGCTCTGTTTTCCTCCTGTCTCTATCCTGGCTACAGGTAGCTCTGTTTTCTCCTGTCTCTATCCTGGCTACAGGTAGCTCTGTTTTCTCCTGTCTCTATCCTGGCTACAGGTAGGTCTGTTTTCTCCTGTCTCTATCCTGGCTACAGGTAGTCTGTTTTCTCTCCTGTCTCTATCCTGGCTACAGGTAGCTCTGTTTTCTCCTGTCTCTATCCTGGCTACAGGTAGGTCTGTTTTCTCCTGTCTCTATCCTGGCTACAGGTAGCTCTGTTTTCTCCTGTCTCTATCCTGGCTACAGGTAGGTCTGTTTTCTCCTGTCTCTATCCTGACTACAGGTAGGTCTGTTTTCTCCTGTCTCTATCCCTGGCTACAGGTAGGTCTGTTTTCTCCTGTCCTGTCTCTATCCTGACTACAGGTAGGTCTGTTTTCTCCTGTCTCTATCCTGGCTACAGGTTAGGTCTGTTTTCTTTCTCCTGTCTCTATCCCTGACTACAGGTAGGTCTGTTTTCTCCTGTCTTTGACTACAGGTAGCTCTGTTTTCTCCTGTCTCTATCCTGACTACAGGTAGCTCTGTTTTCTCCTGTCTCTATCCTGGCTACAGGTAGGTCTGTTTTCTCCTGTCTCTATCCTGGCTACAGGTAGCTCTGTTTTATCTCCTGTCTCTATCTCTATCTGACTACAGGTAGGTCTGTTTTCTCCTGTCTCTATCCTGACTACTAAGGTAGGTCTGTTTTCTCCTGTCTCTATCCTGGCTACAGGTAGGTCTGTTTTCTCCTGTCTCTATCCTGACTACAGGTAGGTCTGTTTTCTCCTGTCTCTATCCTGGCTACAGGTAGGTCTGTTTTCTCTGTCTCTATCCTGGCTACAGGTAGGTATGTTTTCTCCTGTCTCTATCCTGGCTACAGGTAGCTCTGTTTTCTCCTGTCTCTATCCTGGCTACAGGTAGGTCTGTTTTCTCCTGTCTCTATCCTGGCTACAGGTAGGTCTGTTTTCTCCTGTCTCTATCCTGACTACAGGTAGGTCTGTTTTCTCCTGTCTCTATCCTGGCTACAGGTAGGTCTGTTTTCTCCTGTCTCTATCCTGGCTACAGGTAGGTCTGTTTTCTCCTGTCTCTATCCTGGCTACAGGTAGCTCTGTTTTCTCCTGTCTCTATTCCTGGCTACAGGTAGCTCTGTTTTCTCCTGTCTCTATCCTGGCTACAGGTAGCTCTGTTTTCTCCTGTCTCTCTATCCTGGCTACAGGTAGGTCTGTTTTTCTCCTGTCTCTATCCTGGCTACAGGTAGGTCTGTTTTCTCTGTCTCTATCCTGGCTACAGGTAGGTCTGTTTTCTCCTGTCTCTATCCTGGCTACAGGTAGGTCTGTTTTCTCCTGTCTCTATCCTGGCTACAGGTAGGTCTGTTTTCTCTGTCTCTATCCTGGCTACAGGTAGGTCTGTTTTCTCCTGTCTCTATCCTGACTACAGGTAGGTCTGTTTTCTCCTGTCTCTATCTGACTACAGGTAGGTCTGTTTTCTCCTGTCTCTATCCTGGCTACAGGTAGGTCTGTTTTCTCCTGTCTCTATCCTGGCTACAGGTAGGTCTGTTTTCTCCTGTCTCTATCCTGGCTACAGGTAGGTCTGTTTTCTCCTGTCTCTATCCTGGCTACAGGTAGGTCTGTTTTCTCCTGTCTCTATCCTGGCTACAGGTAGGTCTGTTTTCTGTCTCTATCCTGACTACTCTGTTTTCTCCTGTCTCTATCCTGGCTACAGGTAGGTCTGTTTTCTCCTGTCTCTATCCTGGCTACAGGTAGCTCTGTTTTCTCCTGTCTCTATCCTGGCTACAGGTAGGTCTGTTTTCTCCTGTCTCTATCCTGGCTACAGGTAGGTCTGTTTTCTCCTGTCTCTATCCTGGCTACAGGTAGGTCTGTTTTCTCCTGTCTCTATCCTGGCTACAGGTAGGTCTGTTTTCTCCTGTCTCTATCCTGGCTACAGGTAGGTCTGTTTTCTCCTGTCTCTATCCTGGCTACAGGTAGGTCTGTTTTCTCCTGTCTCTATCCTGGCTACAGGTAGGTCTGTTTTCTCCTGTCTCTATCCTGGCTACAGGTAGGTCTGTTTTCTCCTGTCTCTATCCTGGCTACAGGTAGGTCTGTTTTCTCCTGTCTCTATCCTGGCTACAGGTAGGTCTGTTTTCTCCTGTCTCTATCCTGGCTACAGGTAGGTCTGTTTTCTCCTGTCTCTATCCTGGCTACAGGTAGGTCTGTTTTCTCCTGTCTCTATCCTGACTACAGGTAGGTCTGTTTTCTCCTGTCTCTATCCTGGCTACAGGTAGCTCTGTTTTCTCCTGTCTCTATCCTGGCTACAGGTAGGTCTGTTTTCTCCTGTCTCTATCCTGGCTACAGGTAGGTCTGTTTTCTCCTGTCTCTATCCTGGCTACAGGTAGGTCTGTTTTCTCCTGTCTCTATCCTGGCTACAGGTAGGTCTGTTTTCTCCTGTCTCTATCCTGGCTACAGGTAGGTCTGTTTTCTCCTGTCTCTATCCTGGCTACAGGTAGGTCTGTTTTCTCCTGTCTCTATCCTGGCTACAGGTAGCTCTGTTTTCTCCTGTCTCTATCCTGGCTACAGGTAGGTCTGTTTTCTCCTGTCTCTATCCTGGCTACAGGTAGGTCTGTTTTCTCCTGTCTCTATCCTGGCTACAGGTAGGTCTGTTTTCTCCTGTCTCTATCCTGGCTACAGGTAGGTCTGTTTTCTCCTGTCTCTATCCTGGCTACAGGTAGGTCTGTTTTCTCCTGTCTCTATCCTGGCTACAGGTAGGTCTGTTTTCTCCTGTCTCTATCCTGGCTACAGGTAGGTCTGTTTTCTCCTGTCTCTATCCTGGCTACAGGTAGCTCTGTTTTCTCCTGTCTCTATCCTGACTACAGGTAGGTCTGTTTTCTCCTGTCTCTATCCTGACTACAGGTAGCTCTGTTTTCTCCTGTCTCTATCCTGGCTACAGGTAGGTCTGTTTTCTCCTGTCTCTATCCTGGCTACAGGTAGGTCTGTTTTCTCCTGTCTCTATCCTGGCTACAGGTAGGTCTGTTTTCTCCTGTCTCTATCCTGGCTACAGGTAGGTCTGTTTTCTCCTGTCTCTATCCTGGCTACAGGTAGGTCTGTTTTCTCCTGTCTCTATCCTGGCTACAGGTAGGTCTGTTTTCTCCTGTCTCTATCCTGGCTACAGGTAGGTCTGTTTTCTCCTGTCTCTATCCTGGCTACAGGTAGGTCTGTTTTCTCCTGTCTCTATCCTGGCTACAGGTAGGTCTGTTTTTCTGTCTCTATCCTCTCTCTGTCTCTATCCTGGCTACAGGTAGGTCTGTTTTCTCCTGTCTCTATCCTGGCTACAGGTAGGTCTGTTTTCTCCTGTCTCTATCCTGGCTACAGGTAGGTCTGTTTTCTCCTGTCTCTATCCTGGCTACAGGTAGGTCTGTTTTTCTCCTGTCTCTATCCTGGCTACAGGTAGGTCTGTTTTCTCCTGTCTCTATCCTGGCTACAGGTAGGTCTGTTTTCTCCTGTCTCTATCCTGGCTACAGGTAGGTCTGTTTTCTCCTGTCTCTATCCTGGCTACAGGTAGGTCTGTTTTCTCCTGTCTCTATCCTGGCTACAGGTAGGTCTGTTTTCTCCTGTCTCTATCCTGGCTACAGGTAGGTCTGTTTTCTCCTGTCTCTATCCTGGCTACAGGTAGGTCTGTTTTCTCCTGTCTCTATCCTGGCTACAGGTAGGTCTGTTTTCTCCTGTCTCTATCCTGGCTACAGGTAGGTCTGTTTTCTCCTGTCTCTATCCTGGCTACAGGTAGGTCTGTTTTCTCCTGTCTCTATCCTGGCTACAGGTAGGTCTGTTTTCTCCTGTCTCTATCCTGGCTACAGGTAGGTCTGTTTTCTCCTGTCTCTATCCTGGCTACAGGTAGGTCTGTTTTCTCCTGTCTCTATCCTGGCTACAGGTAGCTCTGTTTTCTCCTGTCTCTATCCTGGCTACAGGTAGGTCTGTTTTCTCCTGTCTCTATCCTGGCTACAGGTAGGTCTGTTTTCTCCTGTCTCTATCCTGGCTACAGGTAACAGGTAGGTCCGTTTTCTCCTGTCTCTATCCTGGCTACAGGTAGGTCTGTTTTCTCCTGTCTCTATCCTGGCTACAGGTAGGTCTGTTTTCTCCTGTCTCTATCCTGGCTACAGGTAGGTCTGTTTTCTCCTGTCTCTATCCTGGCTACAGGTAGGTCTGTTTTCTCCTGTCTCTACCCTGGCTACAGGTAGGTCTGTTTTCTCCTGTCTCTATCCTGGCTACAGGTAGGTCTGTTTTCTCCTGTCTCTATCCTGGCTACAGGTAGGTCTGTTTTCTCCTGTCTCTATCCTGGCTACAGGTAGGTCTGTTTTCTCCTGTCTCTATCCTGGCTACAGGTAGCTCTGTTTTCTCCTGTCTCTATCCTGGCTACAGGTAGGTCTGTTTTCTCCTGTCTCTATCCTGGCTACAGGTAGGTCTGTTTTCTCCTGTCTCTATCCTGGCTACAGGTAGGTCTGTTTTCTCCTGTCTCTATCCTGGCTACAGGTAGCTCTGTTTTCTCCTGTCTCTATCCCTGGCTACAGGTAGGTCTGTTTTCTCCTGTCTCTATCATGGCTACAGGTAGGTCTGTTTTCTCCTGTCTCTATCCTGGCTACAGGTAGCTCTGTTTTCTCCTGTCTCTATCCTGGCTACAGGTAGGTCTGTTTTCTCCTGTCTCTACCCTGGCTACAGGTAGGTCTGTTTTCTCCTGTCTCTATCCTGGCTACAGGTAGGTCTGTTTTCTCCTGTCTCTACCTGCTACAGGTCTGTCTGTCCTATCCTGGCTACAGGTAGGTCTGTTTTCTCTCCTGTCTCTATCCTGGCTACAGGTAGCTCTGTTTTCTCCTGTCTCTATCCTGGCTACAGGTAGGTCTGTTTTCTCCTGTCTCTATCCTGGCTACAGGTAGGTCTGTTTTCTCCTGTCTCTATCCTGGCTACAGGTAGCTCTGTTTTCTCCTGTCTCTATCCTGGCTACAGGTAGGTCTGTTTTCTCCTGTCTCTATCCTGGCTACAGGTAGGTCTGTTTTCTCTCTGTCTCTATCCTTTTTCTGTCTCTATCCTGCTACAGGTAGGTCTGTTTTCTCCTGTCTCTATCCTGGCTACAGGTAGGTCTGTTTTCTCCTGTCTCTATCCTGGCTACAGGTAGGTCTGTTTTCTCCTGTCTCTATCCTGGCTACAGGTAGGTCTGTTTTCTCCTGTCTCTATCCTGGCTACAGGTAGGTCTGTTTTCTCCTGTCTCTATCCTGGCTACAGGTAGGTCTGTTTTCTCCTGTCTCTATCCTGGCTACAGGTAGCTCTGTTTTCTCCTGTCTCTATCCTGGCTACAGGTAGCTCTGTTTTCTCCTGTCTCTATCCTGACTACAGGTAGGTCTGTTTTCTCCTGTCTCTATCCTGGCTACAGGTAGGTCTGTTTTCTCCTGTCTCTATCCTGGCTACAGGTAGCTCTGTTTTCTCCTGTCTCTATCCTGGCTACAGGTAGGTCTGTTTTCTCCTGTCTCTATCCTGGCTACAGGTAGGTCTGTTTTCTCCTGTCTCTATCCTGGCTACAGGTAGGTCTGTTTTCTCTTGTCTCTATCCTGGCTACAGGTAGGTCTGTTTTCTCCTGTCTCTATCCTGGCTACAGGTAGGTCTGTTTTCTCCTGTCTCTATCCTGGCTACAGGTAGGTCTGTTTTCTCCTGTCTCTATCCTGGCTACAGGTAGGTCTGTTTTCTCCTGTCTCTATCCCTGGCTACAGGTAGGTCTGTTTTCTCCTGTCTCTATCCCTGGCTACAGGTAGGTCTGTTTTCTCCTGTCTCTATCCTGGCTACAGGTAGGTCTGTTTTCTCCTGTCTCTATCCTGGCTACAGGTAGGTCTGTTTTCTCCTGTCTCTATCCTGGCTACAGGTAGGTCTGTTTTCTCCTGTCTCTATCCTGGCTACAGGTAGGTCTGTTTTCTCTCTGTCTCTACCCTGTCTACAGGTAGGTCTGTTTTCTCCTGTTCTACCTGGCTACAGGTAGCTCTGTTTTCTCCTGTCTCTATCCTGGCTACAGGTAGCTCTGTTTTCTCCTGTCTCTACCCTGGCTACAGGTAGGTCTGTTTTCTCCTGTCTCTATCCTGGCTACAGGTAGCTCTGTTTTCTCCTGTCTCTATCCTGGCTACAGGTAGCTCTGTTTTCTCCTGTCTCTATCCTGGCTACAGGTAGGTCTGTTTTTCCTGTCTCTATCCTGGCTACAGGTAGGTCTGTTTTCTCCTGTCTCTACCCTGGCTACAGGTAGGTCTGTTTCTCTGTCCTCTATCTGGTACAGGTAGCTCTGTTTTCTCCTGTCTCTACCTGGCTACAGGTAGGTCTGTTTTCTCCTGTCTCTATCCTGGCTACAGGTAGGTCTGTTTTCTCCTGTCTCTATCCTGGCTACAGGTAGGTCTGTTTTCTCCTGTCTCTATCCTGGCTACAGGTAGCTCTGTTTTCTCCTGTCTCTATCCTGGCTACAGGTAGGTCTGTTTTCTCCTGTCTCTATCCTGGCTACAGGTAGCTCTGTTTTCTCCCTGTCTCTATCCTGGCTACAGGTAGCTCTGTTTTCTCCTGTCTCTACCCTGGCTACAGGTAGGTCTGTTTTCTCCTGTCTCTATCCTGGCTACAGGTAGGTCTGTTTTCTCCTGTCTCTATCCTGGCTACAGGTAGCTCTGTTTTCTCCTGTCTCTATCCTGGCTACAGGTAGGTCTGTTTTCTCCTGTCTCTATCCTGGCTACAGGTAGGTCTGTTTTCTCCTGTCTCTATCCTGGCTACAGGTAGCTCTGTTTTCTCCTGTCTCTACCTGGCTACAGGTAGGTCTGTTTTCTCCTGTCTCTATCCTGGCTACAGGTGGTCTGTTTCTCCTGTCTCTATCCTGGTACAGGTAGCTCTGTTTTCTCCTGTCTCTATCCTGGCTACAGGTAGCTCTGTTTTCTCCTGTCTCTATCCTGGCTACAGGTAGGTCTGTTTTCTCCTGTCTCTATCCTGGCTACAGGTAGGTCTGTTTTCTCCTGTCTCTATCCTGGCTACAGGTAGGTCTGTTTTCTCCTGTCTCTACCCTGGCTACAGGTAGGTCTGTTTTCTCCTGTCTCTATCCTGGCTACAGGTAGGTCTGTTTTCTCCTGTCTCTATCCTGGCTACAGGTAGGTCTGTTTTTTCTTGTCTCTATCCTGGCTACAGGTAGGTCTGTTTTCTCCTGTCTCTATCCTGGCTACAGGTAGGTCTGTTTTCTCCTGTCTCTATCCTGGCTACAGGTAGGTCTGTTTTCTCCTGTCTCTATCCCTGGTACAGGTACAGGTAGGTGTTTTCTCCTGTCTCTATCCTGGCTACAGGTAGGTCTGTTTTCTCCTGTCTCTATCCTGGCTACAGGTAGGTCTGTTTTCTCTTGTCTCTATCCTGGCTACAGGTAGGTCTGTTTTCTCCTGTCTCTATCCTGGCTACAGGTAGGTCTGTTTTCTCCTGTCTCTATCCTGGCTACAGGTAGGTCTGTTTTCTCCTGTCTCTATCCTGGCTACAGGTAGGTCTGTTTTCTCCTGTCTCTATCCTGGCTACAGGTAGGTCTGTTTTCTCCTGTCTCTATCCTGGCTACAGGTAGGTCTGTTTTCTCCTGTCTCTATCCTGGCTACAGGTAGGTCTGTTTTCATCCTGTCTCTATCCTGGCTACAGGTAGGTCTGTTTTCTCCTGTCTCTATCCTGGCTACAGGTAGCTCTGTTTTCTCCTGTCTCTATCCTGGCTACTGGCTACAGGTCAGGGTAGGTCTTTTTTCTCCTGTCCTGATAAGATGGCTACAGGTAGCTCTGTTTCTCCTGAAGATTACCCTGGCAAAAATATTCGAGAAGGAACAATAGTTTTCTCACATGTCTCTTAACCCTGATGTCCCCAGGGTGTATCTACAATAATTACAGATGTCTAAGAAACTTGCTACAGGTAGGTATGTTTTCTCCCTGTCTCTCACCCTAGCTTCAGGTAGCCTTGAAATTTTTTGTACTCTATCATTGCTACAGGTAGGTCTGTTTTTCTCCTGTCTCATTAATACTGGCTACAGGTAGCCATTGTGGTTCTCCTAGTTCTCTATTACCTTATTTACAGGTAGCCCATTTTCTCCAAAATAGCACTACCTGGCTTACATTCCTAGAACTGTTTTATATTGATAACATATCCTGGCAAATATCACAGAGAAGCTCTAGTTTTTCTCCTTCTCTACCAATGGGGCTCAACAGGGCTAGCTCTGTTTGCCTCCTGTCTCTATCCGGCTTTGGGGGCACAACAAAGTTTTTTCCTGTCTCTATCTGGCTACAGTAGGTCTGTTATCTCTTGTCTCTATCCTGGCTACAGTTAGTTTGATTTCTCCTGTCTCTAACCTCGGCTACAGGTAGGTCTGTTACTTCTTGTTTATCCTGGCTAAGACATCGGTCTATATTATATCTTGGTAAACGATAATTATCCTTGGCTACAGGTAGGTCTGTTTCTCCTGTCTTATTCCTGGTACAGGTCAGGTTTGATTATCTCTGTCTCTATCCTGGCTACAGACTATGCCTGTATTCTCCTGGTCTCTATCCTGACTTGTTATATAGCTCGGAATCCTCTACCTTGACTTACCCTGGCTACAGTAGGTCTGTTATCTCTTGGTCTCTATCCTGGCCCCCTGGCTACAGGTAAGTCTGTTTTCTCCTGTCTCTATCCTGACTACAGCAACATCTGTTTGGTCCTATCTCTTACACTGGCCAGGGATCGTTTGGGTTTAATTCTCCTGTATCTATCATGACTCTATAGGTAGCGTCTAGACAGAAACAAATTAAAATTAACCTAATTTACCTACCTGGGTATGAATAGCTATTAAATAAGTAAATAAGAAGAACTTAGAAAATGAATGCTTTAATTTGGAATATGTGTTTATTATAATACATGTTATTGTTGAAAATTGCTGGCTACAGGTATGGTACTGTTTTCTCCTGTCTCTATCCTAGCTACAGGTATATTCTGAACCTCCTCCTGGCTACAGGTACTGTTTTTTCACCTACCCTGGCTAGTTGCTATATCCTGGTCTGTTTTATTTCAATATCTCTAAAAAAAAATCTTAAATGAAACTAAAATAGCTCTGTTTTTCTTGTTCTTTATCCTGAATACAAAGTGTTAAGTGAATTTGTGGGATTTTATATATACTCAAAGCTTCAAAATCTTTGTCTGTTTCCTGGTTAAAGTTTTGGAATCTGTATGTCAGTGAAAACACTAAGTCAGAAAATCTGTGTCAGTGAAAAATCTAAAGGAAATCTAGGTTCTGTCAATATTACAAAGTTTAGAAATCTGTGTCACAGTTTTAATTTTTCCAATTCTCTAACAATCCTATCTGGATCCAAACTGATATAGAGTATGGATTTTTACAGTGGTCTGATTTTTCTCCTGTCTCTATCCGGTACAATTAATTGCAAACACAGAAAATCCGTGTCCCCCCCCCCCGATTCAGATTTTATGGTTTAAAAAGTTTTTGAAGAATCCGCTTGGATTCCCCAATCCGGAAAAATTTCTTTATTTTTTTTTTTTTTTTTTTCCCGATTTCAAAAAATCCCTGATTCAGAATTTTTCGTAACAGGCAATTAATTATCACAAGACCCTATTGTCCATCAATGCACCGTCCCCTCCGTTTTGTGCACCGTTCTTCCGTTGCAATAAATTTATTTAATCATACCAAACAACTTTCCCTTTCTCAAATTTACCAAAATGCCCCAGGGTAACTGAATATTCCCAGCCAGTCAGCCCTGTATCCCATTCCTGTGATAAAGGGCTTATTATTATAAGTTGTTGTTTAAAAATGGATGAACCTTTGACCACCATTCATAATTCCCAAATGGACCCCCACTAGGGAATCAAAATAGGCCTTTTAAATCTTATTAAAACGGTTTTTTGTTGCATAAATAAGATGCCCTAACGAAAAAAAGGAACCGAAATTGGGCCCCCTGTTGCAAATGCCTTTGAAATTGAAAGGCACCAATTGTTTTTTGTTCAAAGGAATTGACCTTGACTTTCAATTTAAGGGTACAACCAATGGTCCCCAAAATAGGCTAAAATATTTTTCCAAAACTCCCTCTTGGTGAAATAACCTACGAAGGCCATAGAGACAGATATTGGGCCTGGGAATAAGCTTGGGGATGAAGGGCTAACAAGTTTTTTGGTTATCCAAATTAATGACCATATGAAACCTTCAGTTAAAAATGCTCCACCAAACTGACAAAATTGGTAAAAATTTTTTTTTCCACATTAAAAAAACAAGGAGCCCAAGAAGGCATACCGATATATAGTATTTTTTCCTTCAAGTTACTAAAATTTACTTTTAACTTTAACACCTTTATCCAAATTATCCCAACCATTGAAAAGTTTGAGAGCTATCCCTAATTTTTAACTTTTCAAAGTAAAAAAAAAATATGAAAATAAATTGAATTGCGGCCCAAATTTGCCAACGCTCCCGAAAAAAAAAATTTCCATAAAAAAACAACTATACCGCTAAATGGAATTAAGTTAATGAAAAATAGGGCATTGCCAAAACCCAAACAGGCAAAATAAAATTTATTTCTATAATATTTTTTGTTGTTTTAGATTAGAATTTTATATGCCGACGATTTTTTAAAAACACCCATTTTAATTGGTTTTCAAAATTAAATGGATTGAATATCATTTTTAATGCTTTTGCTGTCCGTCCCCCCTGGAGACGTTGGGGAGCCCCAATCTCTTACGATTCACAGGGGGCCCCAAAATAGCCCCTTTAAAAATCTTAATGAACCACTTTCTTGTGAATACAAAACTAAGCAAGCCCCTAAAAACACAACCAACCCTGCCTATTGTGCTTGTGACATGCTTTGCTATTTTTATTAGTTATTTACATAAGTTTTTTGTTTAGTGGACCCTACTTACAGAAAAAATATGGGCGTCTAAAAATAAAAACTTGTAACTCGGGCCGAGGGGAAGCTGAGCCTGAATACATGGTTTTTTTTTTTTATATTTAAAAAACCTCAATAATTTTTTCCGTATTAGGTCCCCCCCACAAAACATCGACCTACTAATAAACGACAATTTATCCCCGTCTTAATGAAAACCATTTTCAATAAAGTAACCTATGCAACAAGATGCGATTAAATATATACGTGGAGTGAAGGAAAAGCCAAAAACAACCCAAAACCTGTAAATACAGATTTTTCCATTTTTTCCCGCCTCACTGAAGACCCGAAAGTGAAAATGCGTTGTCCATCCCACGGTGTCCCCATTTCAGTTAAAATAAATCATAAATAATTGGTTTTGCTCCGAGATGTTGTTTGCTTTTGAAAATGGGCAAAATCAAGCGCTAATCAAACCCATTTTTTGTCTTCCATTTCCTCTTTTGAGTTGCCGTCGTACTCACGAACGTATTTTTTATGTTAACTAGACCGCCATCCCGGTGTTGCCAAAATTGACCAATTTAGGGGGCAAAGAAAACGATAAACTCTAAAATCGTGTCCCCAAACCAAACCTGATACGAATTTTCTTAACTGACATGATTTAAAACGACCTATATCATTGGATATCAACGTGTACATCAATTTTAAACCAATAGTGAATACAAGATATTCTTTGTTCCTGAGGCCGGGGAATAAAAAATGGCTTCCCAAGTTTGTTTCCCAAATAAATGAAACCTTTGAAACCCTTTTCATTTAGGTCACCAGGGTTCTCAAAATAGGCCCCTAAAAATCCTTTTAAACCTACTTCTTGTTTATTAATAAACTAAGAGGCCCCATAGACCACCTGAAATATTGGCCCCCCCTGTGACATTCCTCGGGAAGAAGGGCTACCAATCGTGTGGTTTCAAAATGTATGACCTTGAACCCCTTCATTTCAAGGTTCAAAGGGGTTTCCAAAATAGGTTAAAAATCTTCAAAAAACAGGTTTTTTCCCCCTATTTTGAAATAAATAACGAGGCCCTAGAAGACTTTGAATATAAACAAGGCCTGTTAGCAGGGCTGGACAAAATGAAAAGTCTACCATGTGTGTTCAAAATGTAAATGAACCTGGACACTTCCATTCAAAGCGTCAAACAGGGGTCAATAATAGGCCCCCTACTTTTTTCCTTATAACTAATAGGTAGAGATTTGATATTGACTGTGATATGCTTTGATGAAGGACTACCAAGATTGTTCAATTGGCATGCCCTTGACCTTCGTTTAAGGTCACAGAGGCCAAATAGGTTAAAAATCTTGGAACAAACTTCTTATGAATAAATGGAGGTTTAGGAGACATAAATTTGGGCTGTCACATTTTTTGGATGAATTGTTACTAGAATTGTTCAAGTGAATAGATCTTGACTTCTTTAAAAGGTCCATAGGGGGTTCCAAATTAGGCCTAAAAATCTGTAAAAAACAACTTCCTTTAATTGAAATATACTACACTATTGGGTAAGAGGCCTTAGAGTACCATGAATATTGGGCCCCTGTGACCCCATTGGGGATGAAATATTTAACCAAGTTTTGTTTCAAGTGAAATAAAAATTGTTTGAACCTTCAAGTCAAGGTCCGCAGGGGTCAAAATAAAGGTTTTAAAAAACCTTTAAAAACGACTTCTGCCTATAATAAAACCAGAAGTGGGCCTAAGAAGCCTAATAGGTGGTTAATGTCACAACCTATTTATTGATAATTCAGTTGTTAATGAATAAATCATATTTATGATTTAACTTTTTTTTTTTATTCCCAAAAATAAAATATTTTTAGTTTTAGAGTCCCCCCTTTGGAATGGTATTGTTTTTTTTAAACCATTTTTTTAAAATTATACCGAGTTATAAATCTAATGTTATAATTTTTAATTAGATTAAAATAATTTTTTTGTAAGGTGTTGAATTAGTTAACCTATCGGATTTTATTATTTTTTATTCCTATTGTTAAAATTTAATTTGAATGTTTTATGAAAAATGAAACCCCTTTAATGATTTATTTAATTATAAAATGTTAATTTTCTAATGTTAAAGACCTCCTAAAGCAGTTGAGTATGTGATTGGCTATCTAAAGGTGGCTTGACAGCCGAGATTTGGTTGTGTACCTGTCTAACTTACCTGGAAACACTAACGAGACAAAAGACGGGAGGCATTGTTAAGAGATGGAGGCGGACTGTAACTATAAACCTAGAAGAAGGTGTGTCTGATTGAAGGGATAGTATAAAATACAGTATTGTTTGTATTTATCCCTGATTAAAAATACAAAAATCCCTTATTATCACTACACGTTTTGATAAGAGGTTCTGAGAAAAATCCAATCGGGGGTCATGTCCAGGTGACCTTTGGAAAATGTCCAAATCAAATTGCTACTTGCGAAATTTTTACAGTGAATTTTAGGGGATGAAAATTGTTTAGTTTAAAAAAAAACTGTCAGAATTACTTCTGTGCACGAATGGTTCATCCCTCCGCCCAAAGGGCATAACAAAAGCTAATTTTATTTGTAGTAGACGGGGCTCGAAAAGCGCATTACAAAGTAAATTTGATATGTATAACGGGACGAAAAGTTGCATATACAAGGCAAATTGTTAATTTGTAGACTGGGCACGAAAAGGGCATTACAAAGCTAATTGTATATGTAAACTAACGGGACGAAAAGTGCATAACAAAGCAAATTGTATATGTATACAGGGACGAAAAGGGCATAACAAAGCAAATTTGTATATGTATAAACGGGGACGAAAAGGGCATAACAAGCTGTATACGCAAGGACGAAAAGGGCATTTAAGCAATATGCTAAATACAGGGGACGAAAAAGGGCATAACAAAGCAAATTGTATATGTATACGGGGACGAAAAAGGGGCCATAACAAAGCAAATATGTATATGAATTACGGGGGACAAAAAAGGGCATATCAAAGCATAATTATTGTGTATATGTTATCAAACAGGGACGAAAAGGGAATAACAAAGCTTTTGTATAAATGTATGGACATAACATATAACCGGGGAACGAAAAGGGCATAACAAAAAGCTAAATTGTAATATGTATACTGGGACAGAAAAAAGGGCATAACAAAGCAAATTGTAAGATATGTATATACGGGAACGAAAAAAGGCATTTAACAAAGCAAATTGTATATGTATACGGGGAACGAAAAGGGCATAACAAAGCAAATTGTATATGTATACGGGGACAAAAAGGGCATAACAAAGCAAATTGTATATGTATACGGGGACGAAAAGGGCATAACAAAGCAAATTGTATATGTATACAGGGACGAAAAGGGCATTTACAAAGCAAATTGTATATGTATACGGGGACGAAAAAGGGCATAACAAAGCAAATTGTAATATGTATACGGGGACGAAAAGGGCATAACAAAGCTTATTGTTTATGAATACGGGGACGAAAAGGGCATAACACAAAGCTTATTGTATACGTACGGGGGACAGGAAAAGGCATAACAAAGCTAAATTGTATATGTATACGGGGACGAAAAGGGCATAACAAAGCAAATTGTATATGTATACGTATACGGGACGAAAAGGACATTACAAAGCTGTAAATTAACAAAGCAAATTGTATATGTATAAGGGGACGAAAAGGGCATAACAAAGCTAATTGTATATGTATACGGGGAACGAAAAAAGGGCATAACAAAGCAAATTGTATATGTAATATGGGGACGAAAAAGGGCATAACAAAGCAAATTGTATATGTATACACGGGGACGAAAAGGGCATAACAAAGCAAATTGTATATGTCTACGGGGACGAAAAGGGCATAACAAAGCAGCTTGTATACCTATACGGGGATGAAAGGGCATAACAAAGCTAATTGAATATGAAATAAACAGGGACGAAAAAGGGCATTAACAAAGCAAATTGTATATGTATACGGGGACAAAAAGGGCATAACAAAGCAAAGCAAAATGTATATGTATACGGGGAACGAAAAGGGCATAACAAAGCAAATTGTATAGTATGGTATACGGGCGAACGAAAATATGGGCAATAAACAAAGCTTATTGTATATGTATACGGGGACGAAAAGGGCATAACAAAGCAAATTGTATATGATAGACAGGGACGAAAAGGGCATAACAAAGCAAATTGTATATGTATAACGAAAGGGCACGAGAAAATATGTATACATTAAAGCATAACAAAGCTAATTGTAATATGTATACCGGGGACGAAAAAGGGCAAAACAAAGCAAATTGTATATGTAATAAGCGGGGACGAAAAGGGCATTACACAACGGGAAATTGGGCATATGAATATAAGGGGACGAAAAGGGCATAACAAAGCAAATTGTATATGTTCATAACCGGGGACAAAAAGGGCATAACAAAGCCAAATTGTATATGTATATACGGGAAACGAAAAGGCGCATAACAAAGCATATTGTATAATACAGTATACGAAAAAGGGCATAACAAAGCAAATTGTATATGTATACGGGGACGAAAAGGTGCATAACAAAGCAAATTGTATATGTATATGGGATGAAAAAGGGCATTACAAAGGGAACAAAAAGGGCATAACAAAGCAAATTGTATATGTATACGGGGAAGAAAGGGCATAACAAAGCAAATTGTATATGTATAGTAGGGGGGGGGGGGCGGGGACAAAAAGGGCATAACAAAGCTAAATTGTATATGTATACACGGGACGAAAAGGGCATAACAAAGCTAATTGTATATGGTTTACGGGGACGAAAAGGTCATAACAAAGCAAATTGTATATGTATACGGGGACGAAAAAGGGCATACAAAGCAAATTGTAAATATGTATAACGGGTGACGAAAAGGGCATAACAAAGCTTATTGTATATGTATACGGGATGAAAAGGGCATAAACAAAGCTAATTGGATATAATGTATTACCGGGGACTGAAAAGGGCATAAACACAAAGCAAATTGTATATGTATACACGGGCGGACGAAAAAAGGGCATAACAAAGCTGTATATTGTAAATGGGCATAAACATAGTATACGGGGACGAAAAGGGCATAACAAAGCTTAAATTGACGAAATGGTATACTGGGCTTATTGATAAAGGGCAAGCAAAGAGGCAAATAAAGCTATATACGGGAACGAAAAGGGCATAACAAAGCTTATTGTATATGGTATAACCGGGGACGAAAAGGGCATAACAAAGCAAATTGTATATGTTTTTTTTATACGGGATCGAAAAGGGCATAACAAAGCAAATTGTATATGTATACGGGGATGAAAAGGGCATTACAAAGCTGAATACGGGGACAAAAAGGGCATAACAAAGCAAATTGTATATGTATAGACGGGGATGATAAAGGGCATACCCAAAGCTTATGTATACTTGTTTACGGGACCGTAAAAGGGCATAACAAAGGCTTATTGTAGTATGTGTATAATGGGACGAAAAAGGCATAACAAAGCTTATTGTATATGTATAACGGGGACGAAAAGGGCATAACAAAGCAAATTGTATATGTATACGGGGACGAAAAGGGCATAACAAAGCAAATTGTATATGTATACAGGGACGAAAAGGGGCATAACAAAGCAAATTGTATATGTATACCGGATGAAAAAAGGGCATAACAAAGCTAATTGTATATGTAGTACAGGACGAAAAGGGCATAAGCAAAGCAAATTGATATATGTATACGGCGGACGAAAAGGGCATAACAAAGTTAATTGTATATGTATACGGGGACGAAAAGGGCATAACAAAGCTTGTATATGGGTACGGGGCCTAAAGGGCATAAGCAAAGGGTACGTAAATTGTATAAGTATAACGGGGACGAAAAGGGCATAACAAAGCAAATTGTATATGTATACGGGAACGAAAAGGGCATAACAAAGCAAATTGTATATGTATACGGGGACGAAAAAGGGCATAACAAAGCAAATTGTATATGTTGTATCACGGGGATGAAAAGGGCATAACAAAGCAAATTGTGATATGGTATAAACGCGGATGAGAAAGGTGCATTTACAAAAGCTGTATACGGGGACGAAAAGGGCATGAACAAAGCTTGTATAAGTAAGATCGGGGATGAAAAGGGCATAACAAAGCAAATTGTATATGTATACGGCTCGGACGAAAAGGGCATAACAAAGCTGTATACGGGGAACGAAAAGGGCAAAACAAAGCTGTATTGTATAGGTATACGGGACGAAAAGGGCATAACAAAGCAATTGTATGTGTATGTATACGGGAAAGAAAAGGGCATAACAAAGCAAATTGTATATGTATACGGGAACGAAAAGGGCATAAAACCAAGCAATACAAAGCTATGTATATTACTACAGGGACGAAAAGGGCATAACAAAGCAATATTGTATATGTATACGGGATGAACGAAAAGGGCATAACAAAGCAAATTGTATATGTATACAGGGACGAAAAGGGCATAACAAAGCAAATTGTATATGTATAACGGGGACGAAAAGGGCATAACAAGCAAATTGTAGCTATAACAGGGACGAAAGGGCATAACAAAGCAAATTGTATATGTATACAGGGAATGAAAAGGCACTTGAACAAAGCATATTGGAGTATATGTATACGGGAACGAAAAGGGCATAACAAAGCTTAATTGTATATAGTATACGGGGACGAAAAAAGGGCATAACAAAAGCTAATTGTATATGTATAACGGCCCACGGGACGAAAAGGGCATAACAAAGCAAATTGCGTATATGTACGGGGACGAAAAGGGCATAAAACAAAGCTTATACGGGGACGAAAAGGGCATAACAAAGCTTATTGTATATGTATATACGGGGACGTAAAAGGTCATAACATGCAAATAGTATATGTAGTACAGGACGAAAAGGGCATAACAAAGCTATTGTATATGGATTCGGGACGAAAAGGGCATTACAAAGCTGTATATACGGGGACGGAAAGGGCATAACAAAAGCAAATTGTATATGTCATACGGGAACGAAAAGGGCAAATAACAAAGCAAATAGTATATGTATACTCTCGCCCGGGAAACGAAAAGGGCAAAACAAAGCAAATTGTATATGGATACGGGAACGAAAAGGCATAACAAAGCAAATACGGTAATATGTATACCGTGGGTACGGACGAAAAGGGCATAACAAAGCAAATTGTATATATGGTATACAGGGACGAAAAGGGCATATAAACAAAGCAAATTGTTATATGTATACGGGGACGAAAAGGGCATAACAAAGCAAATTGATATATGTATATAAGTACGTGGACGAAAAGGGCAATAACAAAGCAAATTGTATATGTATACAGGGACGAAAAGGGCATAACAAAGCAAATTGTTATATGTATACGGGGACAGAAAAAGGGCATAACAAAGCAAATTGTAAATGTATACGGGGACGAATAAGGGCATAACAAAGCTTATTGTATATGTATACGGGGACGAAAAAGGGCATAACTAAGCAAAGGTGTATGTATACTAGCCGGGACGAAAAGGCATATACAAAGCTTATTGTATATGTCTACGGGGACGAAAAGGGCATAACAAAGCTAATTGTATATGTATACGGGGACGAAAAAAAGGGCATAACAAAGCAAATTGTATATGTATAACGTGGACGAAAAGGGCATAACAAAGCTTATTGTATACTAATACGGGACGAAAAGGGGCATAACAAAAGCTGTATTGTATATGTACTAAGCGGGGCACGAAAAGGGATAACCAAAGCTTTATACTGGGAAAAAAAGGGCATAACAAAGCTTTATTGTATATGTAATACGACGGGACGAAAAGGGCATAAAAAAGCAAGCAGCAAATTGTTTATGTATAAACGGGGGACGAAAAGGGCATAACAAAGCAAATTGTAATATGTATACAAAGGGGACGAAAAAAAGGCATAAACAAAGCAAATAGTATATGTTATACGGGGACGAAAAGGGCATAACATAAGCAAATATATGGGAACGAAAAGGGCATAACAAAGCAAATTGTATATGTATACGGGGACGAAAAGGGCATAACAAAGCAAATTGTATATGTATAAACGGGGACGAAAAGGGCATAACAAAGCTTAGTGTGTAAGTATTCGGGGACTGAAGTTGGGCGGGAATAAAGCTATAATTATGTAAACAGGGACGAAAAGGGCATAACAAAGCTTATTGTATATGTATACGGGGACGAAAAGGGCATAACAAAGCAAATTATATGTTAAGAAGCCGGGGACGAAAAGGCCTAACAAAGCTTATTGTATATGTATTCGGGGACGAAAAGGGCCATAACAAAGCAAATTGTATATGTATACCGGGGACGAAAAGGGCATAACAAAGCAAATTGTATATGTATACGGGAAACGAAAAGGGCATAACAAAGCTTTTGTATATGTATCCTGGGAAACGAAAAGGGCATAACAAAGCAAAATTGTATATGTATACGGGGACGAAAAGGGCATAACAAAAGCATATTGTACGGGGACGAAAAGGGGTCATAACAAAGCTTATTGTATATGTATACGGGGACGAAAAGGGCATAACAAAGCAAATATGTATATGTATACTATACGGGGAAGAAAAAGGGCAAAACAAAGCAAATTGTAAATAAGTATACAGGGAACGAAAAGGGCATAACAAAGCAAATTGTATATGTATACAGGGACGAAAAGGGCATAACCAAAAGCAAATGGTATATGTATATTTCGGGGACGAAAAGGGCATAACAAAGCTGTATATGTAAACGGGGACGAAAAGGGCATAACAAAGCAAATTGTATATGTATACGCGGACGAAAAGGGCATTACAAAGCTGTATACGGGGACGAAAAGGGCATAACAAAGCTGTATAGTGTATAGGGGACGAAAAGGGCATAACAAAGCTTAATTGTATATGTAATTGTGTATGTATTCGGGGACGAAAAAGGGCATAACAAAGCAAATTGTATATGTATACCGGACAGAACGAAAAGGCATAACAAAGCAAATTGTATATGTATACAGGGACGAAAAGGGCATAACAAAGCAAATTGTATATGTATATACGGGACGAAAAGGGCATAACAAAGCTGTAAATTTATACCACGGGAACGAAAAGGGCATAACAAAGCAAATTGTATATGTATACAGGGACGAAAGGGCATAACAAAGCAAATTGTATATGTATAAAGAAAAGGGCACACAGCAAATTGTTGAGAATATGTATAATCAGGGACGAAAAGGGCATAACAAAGCAAATTGTATATGTATAGCGGGGACGAAAAGGGCATAACAAAGCTAATTGTATATGTATACAGGAAAGGGCATACACAAAAGGGAATAACATAAGCAAAGTGCTAATTGTATATGTATATGGGGACGAAAAGGGCCATAAAGGGCGATAAGGGCATAATCTAAGCTTATTGTGTTATGTATACCGGGGGACGAAAAGGGCATAACAAAGCTAGTTGTATATGTATAACGGGACGAAAAAGGGCATAACAAAGCAAATTGTATATGTATATGTAAGTATAACAAAAGCTTATACGGGAACGAAAAAGGGCATACAAAAAGCAAATTGTATATGTAATAACGGGGACGGAAAAGGGTCATAACAAAGCAAATTGTATATGTATACAAGGACGAAAAGGGCATAACAAAGGGCAAACATGTATATTGTATACACGGGGACGTAAAAGGGCATAACAAAGCAAATTGTATATGTATACGGGGGATGAAAAGGGCATAACAAAACGCAACGAAGCGGGCATAACAAAGCAAATCAATGTATAACCGGTAACGAAACAGGGCATAACAAAGCAAAGCTTTATGTATACGGGACGAAAAGGGCATAACAAAGCTAATTGTATATGTATACGGGGACAGAAAAGGGCATAACAAAGCTTAATATAAGGCATGGACGAAAAGGGCATTAACAAAGCTTATATGTGTATGTACTACGGGGACGAAAAGGGCATAACAAAGCTTATACGGGGACGAAAAGGTCATAACAAAGCTTATTGTGTATGTATTCGGGGACGAAAAGGGCATAACAAAGCTTAATTGTATATGTATACGGGGACGAAAATGGCATAACAAAGCAGCTTGTATACGTATACACGGGGACGAAAAGGGCATAACAAAGCTTAATTGTATATGTATATAATCGGGACGAAAAGGGCATAACAAAGCAATGATTGTTATTCGGGAAACGAAAAGGCGGGACAAAAAAGGCATAACAAAAGCAAGCATGTATATGTTATACGGGGGACGGAAAAAGGGCATAACAAAAGCTAATTGTATATGTATAAACGAGGACAAAAAGGGCATAACAATGCAAAATTGTATATGTAATACGTGGGGACGAAAAGGAGTGCATAACAAAGCAAATTGTATATGTATATACCAGGGACGAAAAGGGGCATAACAAAGCACATTGTATATGTATACGGGGACGAAAAGGGCATAACAAAGCATGAATAAAAGGGACGAAAAACGGACGAAAGGGCATAACAAAGCAAATTGTATATGTATACGGGGGACGAAAAGGGGCATAACAAAGCAATTTGTATAGTGTAATACAGGGTACGAAAAGGGCATAACAAAGCAAATTGTAATATGTATACGGGGACGAAAAAAGGGCATAACATAAGCAAATAACGCTGTATACGGTACGAAAAGGGCATAACACAAAGCTGAAGTATATGTGGAACGAATAGAAACAAAACAAAAAAGGGCATAACAAAGTTATTATGTATACGGGGTACGAAAAGGGCATAAACAAAGCTTAGCAAATTGTTTATATGTATGAATAGTACGGGGACGAAAAGGGCATAACAAAGCTTATTGTATATGTATACGGGGACAAAAAGGGCATAACAAAGCAAATTGTGTATATGTATACGGGAAACGAAAAGGGGACGAAAAGGCATAACAAAGCAAATTGTATATGTATACGGGGACCAAAAAGGGCATAACAAAGCAAATTTGTATATGTATAACGGGGAAGAAACGAAAAGGGCATAACAAAGCAAATTGTATATGTATACGGGGACGAAAAGGGCATAACAAAGCAAATTGTAATATGTATAGAGAACGGGACGAAAAGGGCATAACAAAGCAAATATGTAATATGTATACGGGGACAAAAAAAGGGCATAACAAAGCCTAATGTATATGTATACCGGGACGAAAAGGGCATAACAAAGCGATATTGTATATGATGTATGTAATACGGGGGACGAAAAGGGCATAACAAAGCAAATTGTATATGTATACGGGGACGGAAAAGGGCATTACAAAGCTGTATAATGGGGACATAAAAGGGCATAACAAAGCAAATATGTATTATGTATACGGGGACGAAAAGGGCATAAACAAAGCAAATTGTATATGTATTACAAGGGACGAAAAGGGCATTACAAAGCAAAAGCTTATATATATACGGGGACGAAAAGGTGGCATAACAAAGCAAATTGTATATGTATACAGGGACGAAAAGGGCATAACAAAGCAAATTGTATATGTATACGGGGACGAAAAGGGCATAACAAAGCTAATTGTATATGTATACGGGGACGAAAAGGGCATAACAAAGCAAATTGTATATGTATACGGGGACGAAAAGGGCATAACAAAGCAAATTGTATATGTATACGGGAACGAAAAGGGCATAACAAAGCAAATTGTATATGTATACGGGGACGAAAAGGGCATAACAAAGCTAATTGTATATGTATACGGGGACAAAAAGGGCATAACAAAGCAAATTGTATATGTATACGGGGACGAAAAGGGCATAACAAAGCAAATTGTATATGTATACGGGGACGAAAAGGGCATAACAAAGCAAATTGTATATGTATACAGGGACGAAAAGGGCATAACAAAGCAAATTGTATATGTATACGGGGACGAAAAGGGCATTACAAAGCTGTCATACGGGGACAAAGCAAGTACGTGACGATTGTAAAGCAAATTGTATACGGGGACGAAAAGGGCATAACAAAGCAAAATTGTATATGTATACAGGCACGGGATAACGAAAAGGGACGATATAACAAAGCAAATTGTATATGTATAACGGGGACGAAAAGGGCATAACAAAGCTAATTGTATATGTATACGGGGACGAAAAGGGCATAACAAAGCAAATTGTATATGTATACGGGGACGGGGACAAAAATGGTATATGTATAACGGGAACATAAGGGCAAACCAATGCTTATATATGTTTAACGGGGACGAAAAGGGCATAACAAAGCAAATTGTTTATGTACGAAAAGGCTTACAAAGGGACGAAAAAGGGCATAACAAAGCAAATGAAAGTATATGTATACGGGGACGAAAAGGGCATAACAAAGCAAATTGTATATGTATACGGGGACGAAAAGGGCATAACAAAGCTTGTATATGTATACGGGGACGAAAAGGGCATAACAAAGCTTATTGTGTATGTATACGGGGACGAAAAGGGCATAACAAAGCTAATTGTATTTGAAAAGGTTATATTATTAATACGGGGACGAAAAAGGGCATAAACAAAGCATATTGTATATGTATACGGGGACGAAAAGGGCATAACAAAGCAAATTGTATATGTATACGGGGACGAAAAGGGCATAACAAAGCAAATTGTATATGTATACGGGAACGAAAAGGGCATAACAAAGCAAATTGTAAATGTATACGGGGACGAAAAGGGCATTACAAAGCTATATACGGGGACGAAAAGGGCATAACAAAGCTGTATACGGGGACGAAAAGGGCATAACAAAGCAAATTGTATATGTATACATAACAAAGCTGTATACGGGGACGAAAAGGGCATAACAAAGCAAATTGTATATGTATACGGGGACGAAAAGGGCATAAACAAAGCTAATTGTATATGTACTATATATACATGGGACGAAAAAGGGCATAACAAAGCAAATATGTATATGTATACGGGGACGAAAAGGGGCATAACAAAGCAAATTTGTATATGTATACACAAATTGAGCGGACGAAAAAGGGCAATAACAAAGCAAATTGTATATGTATACGGGGACGAAAAAGGGCATAACAAAGCAAATTGTATACAGGGGACGAAAAAGGGCATAACAAAGCAAATTGTATATGTAAATACGGGGACGAAAAGGGCATAACAAAGCAAATTGTTATATGTATAACGCAGGTGACGAAAAGGGCATAACAAAGCTAATTGAGGGCATAACAAAGTTATACGGGGACGAAAAGGGCATAACAAAGCAAAGTATATGTATACGGGGACGAAAAGGGCATAACAAAGCAAATTGTATATGTATATACCGTCGGGAACGAAAAGGCATAACAAAGCAAATTGAATATGTATACGGGGAACGAAAAGGGCATAACAAAGGCAAATTAGTAAAATGTATACCGGGGGAACAAAAAGGCATTACAAAGCAAATTGTAAAATGTAACTAAGCTACGGGGACGAAAAGGGCATAAACAAAGCAAATTGTATATGTATACAGGGACGAAAAAGGGCATTACAAAGCTGGAAATGTATATGTATACAACGGAAAGGGCATAACAAAGCAAATTGTATATGTATACGGGGACGAAAAGGGCATAACAAAGCAAATTGTATATGTATACGGGGACGAAAAGGGCATAACAAAGCTTATTGTATATGTATACGGGACAGTAAAAGGGCATAAAGCAAAGCTTATTGTATATGTAAACGGGGACGAAAAGGGCATAACAAAGCTTATATGTATACGGGGGACGAAAAGGGTATATAACAAAGCTTATTGTACATATGTATACGGGGACGAAAAGGGCATAACCAAAGCTTGTATATGTATACGGGGACGAAAAGGGCAAATAACAAAGCTTATTGTAACAAAGCTATGTATAATTCGGGGACGGAAAAAGGGCATAACAAAGCTTATTGTATATGTATACGGTGGGAACAAAAAGGGCATAACAAAGCAAATTGTATATGTATACGGGAACGAAAAGGGCATAACAAAGCAAATTGTATATGTATACGGGGACGAAAAGGGCATTACAAAGCTTATTGTGTATGTATACGGGGACGAAAAGGGCATAACAAAGCTTATACGGGGACGAAAAGGTCATAACAAAGCTTATTGTGTATGTATTCGGGGACGAAAAGGGCATAACAAAGCTTATTGTATATGTATACGGGGACAAAAAGGGCATAACAAAGCAAATTGTATATGTATACGGGGAAGAAAAGGGCATAACAAAGCAAATGTATATGTATACGGGAACGAAAAGGGCATAACAAAGCAAATTGTATATGTATACGGGGACGAAAAGGGCATAACAAAGCAAATTGTATATGTATACGGGGACGAAAAGGGCATAACAAAGCTAATTGTATATGTATACGGGGACGAAAAGGGCATAACAAAGCAAATTGTATATGTATACGGGGACGAAAAGGGCATAACAAAGCAAATTGTATATGTATACGGGAACGAAAAGGGCATAACAAAAGCAAATTGTATATGTATACGACCGGGAATCGTGGGACGAAAAAGGGCATAACAAAGCAAAATTATAATGTATACGGGGACGAAAAGGGCATAACAAAAGCGTGTATACGGGTTGTAAAATAGGGCATAACAAAGAGCGTGTGTACGGGGACGAAAAGGGCATAACAAAGCAAATTGTATATGTATACGGGGACGAAAAGGGCATAACAAAGCAAATTGTATATGTATACGGGGACGAAAAGGGCATAACAAAGCAAATTGTATATGTATACAGGGACGAAAAGGGCATAACAAAGCAAATTGTATATGTATACGGGGACGAAAAGGGCATAACAAAGCAAATTGTATATGTATACAGGGACGAAAAGGGCATAACAAAGCAAATTGTATATGTATACGGGGACGAAAAGGGCATTACAAAGCTGTATACGGGGACGAAAAGACATAACAAAGCTTATTGTGTATGTATACGGGGACGAAAAGGGCATAACAAAGCTTATTGTATATGTATACGGGGACGAAAAGGGCATAACAAAGCTTATTGTATATGTATACGGGGACGAAAAGGGCATAACAAAGCAAATTGTTTATGTATACGGGGACGAAAAGGGCATTACAAAGCTTATACGGGGACGAAAAGGGCATTACAAAGCTGTATACGGGGACGAAAAGGGCATAACAAAGCTTATTGTATATGTATACGGGGACGAAAAGGGCATAACAAAGCTTATTGTATATGTATACGGGGACGAAAAGGGCATAACAAAGCTTATTGTATATGTAAACGAGGACGATAAGGGTCATAACAAAGCTTATTGTGTATAATGTATACGGGGACGAAAAGGGCATAAACAAAGCTTATTGTATATGTATACGGGACGAAAAGGGCATAAAACAAAGCTTAATTGTAAAATGTATAAACAAGATTTTTGTTGAATGTAAACGGGGACGAAAAGGTCATAACAAAGCTTATTGTATATGTATACGGGGACGAAAAGGGCATAACAAAGCTTATTGTATATGTATACGGGGACGAAAAGGGCATAACAAAGCTTATTGTATATGTATACGGGGACGAAAAGGGCATAACAAAGCTTATTGTATATGTATACGGGGACGAAAAGGGCATAACAAAGCTTATTGTATATGTATACTGGGACGAAAAGGGCATAACAAAGCTTATTGTATATGTAAACGGGGACGAAAAGGGCATAACAAAGCTTATTGTATATGTATACGGGGACGAAAAGGGCATAACAAAGCTTATTGTATATGTATACCGGGACGAAAAGGGCATAACAAAGCTTATTGTATATGTAAACGAGGACGAAAAGGTCATAACAAAGCTTATTGTGTATGTATACGGGGACGAAAAGGGCATAACAAAGCTTATTGTATATGTATACGGGGACGAAAAGGGCATAACAAAGCTTATTGTATATGTATACAGGGACGAAAAGGGCATAACAAAGCTTATTGTGTAATGTCTACCCCGGGACGAAAAGGGCATTTTCAAATGATGTATTTGTGGTATGTAAATTGCAGGGACGATCTGTAATAACACGTTTAAAGTGTCATCCAAACAATGACCCTTATGGGATTGTTGTCAGATCCAATAATTAGCAACGGAGTGAATAATAAGGGTCTGTATATTTCCCACGTTTTATGCAGGACCCTGTGACCATCATTCTCTTATTGTTATCCATCTGTACTTGTTATATTTCATCATTTTATATTCCAGGACCCTGTGACCTATCAGTTCTCTTATATTCTCTGTATTGTTATATTTCCAGGACCCTGTGACCATCAGTTCTCTTATATTCTCTGTATTGTTATATTTCCAGGACCCTGTGACCATCAGTTCTCTTATATTCTCTGTATTGTTATATTTCCAGGACCCTGTGACCATCAGTTCTCTTATATTCTCTCTGTATTGTTATATTTCCAGGACCCTGTGACCATCAGTTCTCTTATATTCTCTGTATTGTTATATTTCCAGGACCCTGTGACCATCAGTTCTCTTATGTCCTCTGTATTGTTATATTTCCAGGACCCTGTGACCATCAGTTCTCTTATGTCCTCTGTATTGTTATATTTCCAGGACCCTGGTGACCATCAGTTCTCTTATATTCTCTGTATTGTTATATTTCCAGACCCTGTTACCATCAGTTTACACTTATATTCTCTGTATTGTTTATATTTCCAGGACCCTGTGTGACCATCAGTTCTCTTATGTTCTCTGTATTGTTTATATTTCCAAGGACCCTGTGACCATCAAGTTTTCTTATATTCTCTTGTATTGTTATATTTCTCTGTGACCATATTCTCTTATAATTCTCTGTATTGTTTATATCTACATGACCCTGTGACCATCAGTTTCTCTTATATCTCTGTATCTGTATTTAGTTCTGTGACCATCAGTTCTCTTATATTTCTCTGTATTGCTATATTTTACAGGACCCTGGTGTAG
>NW_027187520.1:0-93299 GCF_041381155.1 Argopecten irradians | reverse complement strand
TTCGGCGGCATGCTTCAGTGACATAGCACTATAACAAGAGGCCCAAAGGGCCTTAACGGTCAACCTGACTACCTTGGCAATAGTAAAATTAATTATATATGGTGTCACTTTGTCAGGACCATGTCAGGATCATTTTCAATTTCTTTCAACAAATTTTATTTCAAACAAGAGGCCCAAGGGCCTTAACATATAGGAAATTAATTAGATATAGTGTCATGGTAGCCATCTTCGATTTGGGATCAACCAGAGATGTAACAATACTTTGTCGGGACCATGTCAGGATCATTTCATGCAAGTTTCAGCCAAATCGCACCGGCAGAACTTGAGAAGAAGTTCAAAATGTGTTTTCAAGATGGCGGCTGTGGCGGCCATCTTGGATTTCGGATCGACCCGAAAAATAACAACACTTTGTCAGGACCATGTCAGGATCATTTCATGCAAGTTTCAGCCAAATCGCACCGGTAGAACTTGAGAAGAAGTTCAAAATGTGTTTTCAAGATGGCGGCTGTGGCGGCCATCTTGGATTTCGGATCGACCCGAAAAATAACAACACTTTGTCGGGACCATGTCAGGATCATTTCATGCAAGTTTCAGCCAAATCGCACCGGTAGAACTTGAGAAGAAGTTCAAAATGTGTTTTCAAGATGGCGGCTGTGGCGGCCATCTTGGATTTCGGATCGACCCGAAAAATAACAACACTTTGTCAGGACCATGTCAGGATCATTTCATGCAAGTTTCAGCCAAATCGCACCGGTAGAACTTGAGAAGAAGTTCAAAATGTGTTTTCAAGATGGCGGCTGTGGCGGCCATCTTGGATTTCGGATCGACCCGAAAAATAACAACACTTTGTCGGGACCATGTCAGGATCATTTCATGCAAGTTTCAGCCAAATCGCACCGGTAGAACTTGAGAAGAAGTTCAAAATGTGTTTTCAAGATGGCGGCTGTGGCGGCCATCTTGGATTTCGGATCGACCCGAAAAATAACAACACTTTGTCGGGACCATGTCAGGATCATTTCATGCAAGTTTCAGCCAAATCGCACCGGTAGAACTTGAGAAGAAGTTCAAAATGTGTTTTCAAGATGGCGGCTGTGGCGGCCATCTTGGATTTCGGATCGACCCGAAAAATAACAACACTTTGTCGGGACCATGTCAGGATCATTTCGTGTAAGTTTCAGCTAAATCGCACTGGTAGAACTTGAGAAGAAGTTCAAAATGTGAAAAGTTAACGCACGGCGGACGGCGGACGACGACGGACGAAACATGACGACTATAGGTCATCCTGACCCTTCGGGTCAGATGACCTAAAAAGGGAAACAGTTCCACTATACAAGAAGACACAACATGAATATACCACAGTCTCCCCAAACACACACCTCGCACAACATACACGCAACACACCTCATCATATCACAGAATATTGATACTGTCAAAACAGAGTTACGTCCCTTCTGGCGCGCGCGGTATTTTATACAAAGATGGCGACTCCATGCTGCAGCCAGACAGGAGCGGAACCCAAGTGACGTCCTCGGGCAATTAGAGGTAAAATGGGCGGTGTGTTGACTTCCTATGCGTAAGAACATCCATACGTGTGAATTTTATTTTACTTGTTACCTTGTATCTTCATCCCATACTAATATGGAAGTATTATCTTTTCCGAGTCGATTTGACTGCCGGTGTTCATACAGATTAGTACCCTCATTTCTACAGTTCGTTATTAGGCCTAGGGCCTACATGTTTTACACAATCTTTATCTAAATTAAAATGAAGCCATTTGAAGTCTTTTAATGATTAGAATGCCTTTATAGTTTGTTTGTTTGTTTGATTTATTAACGTCCTATTAATACCTGGGGAGCCAGAGAGGTTTTATGGACACCAAAAGCTGGCAAAGGTTGGTGTTGTTTTTTAGTTACAATGGACTTTCCCGAATAATTTTAGGGTGGCCAACCTTCTGGGAAATCCACACAGAATTTTTTATGGGGTCATTTATAGCACCGCCTATATCAAAAATAGGCGATATCCTGAGAATGGGGTAGGGGAAAGTGGAACTTCAATAAGTTGGACAATACAAGAGATAATGTTTTAATTTAGGTATCATTCTAACATGAATATATAATAGACGATTTTAAATAAATATAATGTTAATGTACAATTTTAGCTGAAGGTCACATGAAGGTCAAATTCAAATATTCAATTCGAAAAAGAGGAAAATTCTAAATTTGTCTTCAATTGTATTCCTCAGAAACTTTAATATTCTATTTGATCCTCCAAAATGTTATTTCAAGTTACTATGAACATTTCCTTACATGTTGGATCTAGCTACCATTTCTAGAAACCTACTTTAAAAAACTGGGGGTCATATACGAAGGAACCAGTAAAAGTGAAGTTGGCTAGCAGTAAATAGGGTAGGGCTACAAATACTTGTACAAAGTTCTACTAGAGCAAATATATTTCATGCAGATTTAATATATGCGAACTACTAGATTTACTCATATATGACCTTATCATTTGTCTTATGACACTGAAAAGGTCAAGGTCACTTGAAGGTCAAATGTCAAATTTCGCACAAAATACTCATATTTCCACAAGTTTTGGATTTCATTTGGTATTACTTATTTTCTAATGATTTTATTTTGTGATTTTGAGTATTTGTTGTAAAGGATTAAAAGAAATATTAAGATAAGAGTGCAATTTTGGTTCATATTTGAATGCTAATGAATTCAAACAAAAACTGAACGTAAGGAATAAATTTGGAAAACTTTATTCAAAATAGAACACAATATAATTGTTCGTATCTCGTAAAATGTAATAATCTTTATGCTGCCTATGGATAGAACTTTAACTTGTATCATTAGCTGGTATATATTTGAGTTTGACTTTTTAATCTGTCATTTCAAAAAATCTTCAAAAGTGCTCTTAAAATGAAAGCACATGTACCTCAAATACATACATGTAAGTATTCCTTCAAAATATGAAGATTGTGTTCATGGTTATAATATTACAGTAACAGGAGATTATTCGCAAGTAAAAATCAAAACAGTTTTAATTTTCCATAAACTGTAACGATTGTCTACGAGGTGTTTGTTCAATCTGGATCACTATCCGCCTCTTGGTTTGTTTGTTTGTTTGATTGAGTTTTACGGCCCCATCGACAACTAAGGTCATTTAGGGCCAAACTACAAGTCATGCATTAATATCAGTATAAAAGTTCAGGGTAAGAAAAAGCAAGTAAGGACTAAAACACAGATTGTAAACGTTTATTTGATTAAAAGAGTTTTTGCATGGGATAAAATAAATTTGGCTAAAAACACATGAGAAAACTCATGCACACATTTTGATGAAACGATGAAATGTTGAGTTGATACGATGTATGATGAGAAAAACGTTCATATTTTGCTTAAAATACCGATCTCTTTGAGATAATTGAAAATACGATTATGTCTCACGGCATGAAACAAAGTGTACATGTCGGAGGACATCGTAGTATTTATCTCGTATGTGTTTTAAAATCAATACAAAGCAATAAAATATGCTCCACTGTGAGAGGAGAATCACATGCATGGCATGTAGGAGGATCCCTCCCCTCTCAATAGATAGGAATGTGTAAAATATGTGTGTCCAGTTCGGAGCCGAGATGAGAACAACTTCCTCTCTGCGGTCTCTCCGACTGGACAGTTTAGGATTAAGTGTAGGTTGAATTTTAAACAGTTTATTGTTTGTTTCGGTAGACCACCTTTGTTTGCCAATGGTGTTTGATGGCTGACTGAATTGAAGTTTGATGTCGGTGTATGGTAGTTTCAAAATCTGTTTGTGCTAGGGCGAAGAGCAGTCTTAGCTGCTTTTATCAGCCTGTTCATTCCCCTTTATACCCACATGACTGGGAATCCAGAGATAAGTAATTTGAGTTTTAGAAGATAATCGAAATGTTCGGATTAAAAAAGATTTTGGATTGGATTAGAGTATTTCTAGGGCTTCTTGATTTCAAAGCCTGAAGAACCGAAAGAGAGTCTGAACAGATGATTGCCTTTTCAATTGCGGTGTTCTTCGATGTTTGGTCAAGCGCCAGACGATAGCACAAGCTTCCGCAGAGAAAATGGAGGCAACATCTGGAAGTCGGATAGAGGAGCAGTGATTAGACGTACAGCATGCTGCCGCAACATTATCACCATCTTTTGATCCGTCAGTGTAGATCTGAACATGGTCAGGGAAAGCCCTAATGCACTCCCGAAAGGAGGATTTGTGTTCTTCGGGTAATGCACTGGACTTTGCCCTCTCATGCAAAGATAAATTGATATCAGGTGTTTGAATGAGCCATGGTGGTACATCCGATATGGTGTGTACTCGTCAATGGCGTCGAAATTTATATTTAGTTCCTGCAAAAAATTTGAAATTCTGATGCCAAATGTTGGTATGAGCTTTTGATTTTGTCTGAATATGTCCTGGTGTTGTGGATTAAATACAAGATCGAATGGCGGGGTTTTTGGGATTGGATTTCAGTTTGGGCAGCATACTGTAAGGATAATTTCTTTCGTCGATCGTCTAGAGATGGCTCATTAGCTTCCACATGGAGACTCTTCACAGGTGTTGTTCGAAAAGCTCCAAGTGCCAGACGCAGTCCCTGATTCTGGATAGGGTCAAGCATCTGTAGATAGGAGCTGCGAGCCGATCCATAGACAATAGAGCCGTAGTCAAGTTTTGATCTAATAAGTGCCCGGTAGATACGCAGAAGCATTTCACGGTCTGCACCCCAATCAGAATGGGACAGAACACGTAGAATGTTTAACGCCTTCGAGCACTTATCCTTCAGATGTTTGATATGTGGAACAAAGGACAGTTTCGAATCAAATATTAGTCCAAGAAATTTAGTTTGTTCAACTACTGGAATTTTAATTCCATTGAGTGTGAGGTCAGGATCATTGTGTGGTTTTCGTTTTTTGACAGAAGTGCATACAGACAGTTTTTGATCTTGAAAATCTAAAGCCATTTTCGTCAGCCCAATTTTGTAATTTGCCTAAACATTGTTGTAGTTGTCGTTCTATAGTGTGCATGTTTTTTGATCTGTAACAGATCAAGAAATCATCCACAAATAGAGACCCTTCCCGTAGATTGGCCAAGACATTTAGTTATGCTGTTAATTTTTAGTCCAAAAAGTGTGACGGACAGGATACCACCCTGAGGGACGCCCATCTCTCTGTGTTTCTGTTTCTGAATAAGTTGAACCCGTTCGAACTTTGAAATGCCTGTCAGATATAAAATTTGATATAAACTTTGGCAAATTACCACGTATACCGATGTCATGGAGATCGTTCATGATTCCATATTGCCAAGTTGTGTCGTATGCCTTTTCAAGGTCAAAGAATACGGCCACAAGCATGTTCTTTCTTGGCAAATGCTTCTCGTATAATATGTTTCTAGTCTAACTAAAGTGGTCTACTCGTTCCCCTGCGGTTTCTAAAGCGCTTTGCAAAGGACTTAAAATATTGTTTGATTCCAGGAACCAAACTAATCTGGTATTTATCATACGTTCTAGAGTTTTACAAATACAACTCGTCAATGAAATAGGACGATAGTTATTGGCATCAGTAGCATCTTTTCCCGGGCTTCGGAAGGGGTATAATAGTAGATTCCTTCCAAGACTCAGGAATTTTTGCCAGAAGAGTAAACTTGATTAAATATAGTTAAAAGACATTTTAGTGAAGAGTCTGGTAATTGTTTTAAAAAACATATATGGAATTTCGTCTGGTCCAGCTGCCGAGTCCTTTGATTTCTCAAGGGGCTCGAGCAATTCTGGTATCTCGAAAGGCCTATTGTAACTTTCACTATTGGAGGATTTAAAATTAAGACGTCTCTTTTCCTTTTCCTTTTTAAATTTTTGAAATTTTTTTGGAATGATTTTTGATGGATGAATTTTTAGCAAAATTTTTCATGGCAAAGGCGTCAGCTATTTCGGATTTTGAAGAAAATATTTTATTGTTGTTAATGAGGTGGGAGGATGGTGTTGCTTTTCTTTTCCCACTGATTTTTCCAATCATTTCCCAAACTTTCTTCGAAGATGTATTGGAATTAATTTTTGAGACGTACTCTTTCCAAGTACTTTTCTTGTCGGATTTGATAGACCTTCGAGCTTTTGCTCTCCAAATTTTAAAATTGTTATAGTTTGAGACGGTTGGCGAAGCCAAGTACCGCCTCAGAGCGGAATTTCTACCAGATCTATTGATAAATGAATCATTTGAGAGACGAAACTTTGTAGGTTTTGGCACGGATTTTGGTATGGTTTTTGTAGCGATAGAAGTGAGCGCTTCTGTGAAAATTTTAATGGGGTCATCGAGGTTCAAAAATTTATCCTCAATGAGCTCCTCTGCGCACAAATTTTTAAATTGAACCCAGTCCGCCTTATGTAGATTCCAACGAGGAATAGGCTCCTCAAGTTTTGGTGACCCTATGTTTTTAAGTATAATTGGAAAGTGATCGCTCCCACAGAGATCACCGTTGACCATCCAATCATAATCCAGAAGAATTGATGGATGGCACAACGATAAATCAATGTGGGTAAGCGAGCCAGAGGCAGGGTGTAAATATGTTGGGGCATTGGTGTTATAAAGACATAAGCTGTTTTTATTAATAAAATCTTCGATACGTCTACCTCTATCGTCAGTGCCTGGGGAGCCCCAGAGGCTATTATGACCGTTAAAGTCACCCATGATAATATATGGCACTGGTAGTTGTGATACGATGTTACTAAGTTCATCACAACTAAATGGAGTATTTGGAGGTAAATATATAGAACAGACTGTTATTTTTCGGTGAAGAGTTGCGCTTATATAGCAACAGCTTGTAAGGTGGTATTTAGCTGAATGTGTCTGTGAGGAACGTTTTTATGCACCGCCACCGCCACACCACCTGATGGGCGGCCACCTGTTGTTGGAGTTTTGGTGTATATAGTGTAAATTTGTCGGAGATTGATGGTGTCTTTCAGCATTATTTCTTGAAGGCAGAATATGGATGTACCTCTTGGTAGGTGGTAGGTGGGAGTGATGTGTGTACAATATCCAGGCTTGCCTTGACAACAACAACCCACAAAACATCCTACATTGTTTCTACTGCACACACAATTGCCAGCACACTTCTTTTGGCATTTGTATCGGAACTAAACTAAACTAGTTTGAAATGCCGTTTTCAGCATTTTCAAAGCGGCAAGATTGCCAATGTCATTCACTATCCAACCAAAATCAGAGAAGTTTACATCGGGAGCCTTAACCACATGCGACGATTTGATGATGATTGCTGACAGAAGTGCTCTTTTGATGTGCTGCATAAATGCATCTGTTGTTGATGGAAGACTGAGCAGCGTCCCAGATGTCCCTGTCCGAAACTCTTCCGAGTGAATCTTCCTGGGTCCCTGCGAATGCCTTCACTACTAAACCTGTGCTTGCTTGAGCAAGTTCCTCGGATAGATCTCTTGCACTAGGAATGTCACCAACTGTCAACAGGGGAGAAGTATTAAATAATGGAAGCAAGTGCTTTGTTTTTCCGAGTCGAACACTGAAACTGATGTCAACTTTCCCAGACTTCCGATCTCTCAGGTTTGGGACATGGTCATATCTGTGACAGCAAAAGTAAATACTCGTAGCATCATGTGGAACGTCTGTTGTAAGCCTCTGCAGATATTGTCGCTGAACATCTTCGAGTGTTTCCTCTGGGAGAAATGACCATCTCTGTATGGAACACATCCCATCCACAACACATGCAGTCTTGTTTGCAGTATGGTCTGATGGTATTGTAGTCACCCGCTCAACATTCGCCTCATTAAAATCGACTTTGAACCTCGCCGAAGTTCACCCGTACTTTCAAACAGTGCAGGGGGTATTTCGGTACACTCATGTTCTCCAATAATTTCCTTAACATCAATCTGCCCACCACTGGCAATTATTTGTGTGACTCGTTGTAAAATGTTGACTTCAACTTGTTTAGCTTGTGTTGTATTCCCCTTCAGGCTTTTGCTTTTCATACTTTGATGTTCAAATGTCTTTAGCTTGACAACTGTTAGTTTTTCTCCTCCTCCATCCAGACAGATTTTTAACGCTTTTTCACCAATATCCTTGACACTTGTGAGGTCAAGGCAAACTTCATCATCAGTTTTTTTCTCCTATTGGTATGTTGACCAGAATATGTATCGACTCATTGCAGAAGAGATTTCTTATCAATACAGGTATTATTTCCATAGCTCTCTGTACAGCAGCATTGTCCTTTGCAATCTGTGTTGGACCTCCCTCATGATGTAATGTGTCGCTGTCACTCTCCGTACTAAGCATTTTCCTGAGATTTCCGGACATGGATGCAGTCATAGGTTTGGTAAAGAGCCATTTTGCGTGCCTCTTTGGTTCAGTGTAATGCCACACAGCCCTTGTTTCTGCTTCACATCTGCATTGTAGGTTTACTCAAGAACCATATCTCTTCCAACTGATCACCGAACAGTGAAGTCTCCGTGGTCAACATATCTCCTGTACACAAGTAGAGCTGTTTCTGGAAGTTGGGTCATTTCTCAGAGGTAAAGCGGTAGATATATACTATATTTGTGGTGTCCTATCGCAACAATGTAGGGAGCATTTTACTTGCCTCCGCCAAGTAGTGTAGCCATTGGCCAGAATGCTGTGCTTACAGAAGTGCATTAGGATTTCCACCATTTCTATGAATGTGTCCCACAAACAAATGTTGGAAATTCTGATTTGGAAGCTCTGAATTTTTCTAACAGCAGATGAACAGACTACAGAGTTCAGGGCTAGTTCTATATCTCGGAGAAGTTTCGCTATGTCTTCCTCATTGCTAAATGTAGGGTTATAACCCATATATCATATGTCATTTACTTTTCCAAGGATATTATCCTGTAAACAGTTTGTATCTTTGACCTCCCGTGAACACCAATCTTCAAAGACATTCCATTTCAGAGACACCATCACTTCAAAGAAATGTCCCACTACCTCTGAGAACTTTTGTAATTGACTTCATGTAATGGTGATAAAGATGAAATCCTCCGAGCTATAGAATAACGGAGTGAAACTGTTTCTCGAATTGGTTTCTGATTGCATATGCGATCTCGTAGGTTGCTTGATCACAGGTGATAATCGCATGACTCATGCCGATCGCTTTCGAACACTTGACATTTTCCTCCATCGTTATCTTCACGATGCCGGGGTCTGTGGGCGAATGGGGAATGAGCGGAAGGTAGCCGATTAGATTTGCGTTAATACATTTTGATAATTTCGCACAAAATGAATTGAATCCAGGAAGAGCGCTCATTTCTTCGACGTCAGCATCTAACAGTTGTGTTGGCATCATCCGTGCTAATTCGCAAGTTGTTGGCTGCTTTTCATATCATTACTGAAGCTACTGTTAGAATCACACTCGATTACCATGAGACCTTTCCTTCAGAAGGATAAGGCGACTTCATGAAAAAGATCTATCCTTTGATACTATTTCCCCCTTATCAGGTGACTGAACAGGTATATCGGCTATTTTGAAATTGTGCATGTTAAAGTGAACAGTCAGGCAAGATGGCTAAAGTCGGTAAAAATGGTGTGAATGTATCCAGTATAATTTCTTATGAAATAGAAAAATAAAATCTCTCGCCAAAATCTATCCGCGTACGAAGAAAATAATTTAAAGTATAGGAATCCTTAAACGTATCCTCCCGGCTGACTATGACCGTGGTTACATTTGCACGCAGCCTCGCTTTCAATGCTTTCAACTTTTCTTTACTTTAATGGTCAGAACTGGGAAACGTAAGCAGAACTTGGCCGTCGTATTAATAGTGAGAACTTTTGGAAGGCCAATTAACGCATTTAGACTGGTTTTCTTTGCCCGACTATTCACTTTAATAGGTGATAGTATGTAGATGTGCAATAGGGGTTTGAATTTTCCCTGTGTAATTCAAGAAAGCTCCATGACCCCAAAACGGATCAAAACTTTTGTTACATGAACGAATAACAGAAAGGAGAAACCAGCAGCTAAATTCAAAACACAATTTAATTATATATACAATATTATACAGAGATGGTTTACGATATTTAAAGTAATTGGTGGTGGTACAAGACTAGTACGATGATTTAAAGTGTTACTTATCTGTATGCGAATGTCCTGGTATAATCCTTGATCCTTCCAGGTTTCAAATTAACAATAATCACAAATCCACAAGGAAAATTGAATGTCCACAGATGATTTGTAAAGTTCCAGGCAATATGAATAAATCCACACAAAGTGTTGTAATAATCCACAGATAAAGTCACAATAGCTCTCCCAATAGAATCTTATATGGCGCTGTACAATTCTTGATATGTCTTATTACAGGTCTCATTACAGTTCTGATTAGCCTTGGGCAGCTGGAGTATATATAGCTAAACCGTAATTCAAGAATATTGGAGAACCTCCTACTTCTAGAAATATCTAACTAAAAAACAGTAAACAAGTAAACACACATAACTTTCTGGAAATAGATCATTCTAGATATCTACTTAAAATCAACATGTTTACAAACATATTTGTTTATACATGATTATATTCTAGAAAGTTCTATAACCTAAATCAATGATATGACCTTCATAGGATGTATTGATAAAAAAAGCTATAGGAGTTATCTCCCTTATCTCATAACTACATGTATTTAGTGTCATACATAACACACCCCTCCTTAAAGAAAAGAAAGTTTTCTTGAAAAGGAAACTTTCTTCAAATTTTAAGTCATATTTAAATCCTTGATAAAGCATCTGCTAGAATATTGTCTTTCCCTTTGATATGTTTGATGTCAAGATTGTATTCTTGCAAAGTCAAACTCCACCTGAGAATTCTTTGGTTTTTGTTTTTCATTTTCCCAATGAATGTCAAAGGGTTGTGGTCGGTAAAGACCAACACAGGCACAACTGTAGTGCAGAGGTACACATCAAATTGGTTCAAGGCCAAAATCAACGCTAAACATTCTTTCTCAATGGTGGAATAATTTCTCTGGTGTTTGTCAAACTTTTTCGAGAAATAACAAATTGGATGGTCAATTTGTTCAGTACCTTCTTGCATCAAAACAGCACCAACACCTACATCACTGGCGTCAACAAACAGTTTAAACTGTTTATTAAAATCTGGAGCAGTCAGAACTGGTGAGTTTGATAGTATGGCTTTCAATTTCTCAAAGGCAGACTTACATTCGTCTGACCAGACAAATTTGACATTTTTCTTTAACAAAGCAGTAAGTGGAGCTGCTATAACAGAGAAATTTTGACAAAATTTTCTGTAGTATCCAGCCATACCAAGAAATCTCATCAGCTCTCTCTTGCTTCCAGGAGATGGAAAATCTATAATTGATTCTACTTTGGCCTGAACAGGTTTAACCTGCCCCTGTCCTACAACATGGCCTAAAAATTCAACAGTTGCATGACAAAATTCACATTTCAATAAGTTTACAGTCAATTTCATGGTAGTGAGTCTTTCGAAGAATTCACGAATCCCGCGTAGATGGTCTTCCCACGTGTCGTGGTAGTTGATGACGTCATCAATGTATCCATCGCAGCCTTCCAGGTCTGATATCACGCTGTTAAGAAGACGTTGAAATGTTGCCGGGGCATTCTTCATACCAAATGGCATAACTTTGTACTGGTACAAACCTTGCGAGGTTACAAATGCCGACACTTCTTTAGCTCTTTCTGTTAATGGCACCTGCCAATATCCTTTCAACAGGTCAAACTTGCTTACGTACTTGGCTTTGCCAACTTTGTCAATACATGAGTCAATCCTTGGAATTGGATAAGAGTCTGTTTTACTGACAGAGTTTACTTTTCTGAAGTCAGTACAGAACCGGTATGTCTTATCTGGCTTTGGTACCAGAACACATGGAGAGCTCCATTCACTTTTGCTTGGTTCAATAATATCATTGTCCAACATGTATTGAATTTCTTTCTTTAAGTGTTCTTCTTTCAAAGGATTGACACGGTAAGGATGTTGCTTGACAGGTGGCGCATCGCCTACATCCACGTCATGATAGATAGCATCTGTTTTGCCTGGTGTATCCGGAAACAAATGTTTAAACTCAAGTATCAAATCTTTCAGTTCATTGCGTTCCTTTTCTGATAGATGACTCAGTTTCTTGTCCAAGTTCGCGAGCACATCTGAATTCCGTAACTTAACACCACAGTCTAAACCTACATCTTGTACACCACCATCTAAGTCTAATTTACAAATATCAGCTGTACTTTCACTTTGTGATGGTACAGAGGCCAAAGTAGCAATAGGTTGAGAGGTCTTGCTCTCTTCTCTATCTACATATTTCTTAAGCATATTAACATGACATAATTGAGTTTTCTTGCGCCTCCCTGGAGTTTGTACAATGTAGTTAACATCATCGACCTTTTTCTCTCAACAACATAAGGTCCAAAATATCTAGCTTGCAAAGGCTGACCCGGTATTGGTAATAAAGCCAAAATTTTGTCACCTGGATCAAAACTTCTTGCACGGGCGTCTTTATCATACCATGTTTTCATTTTGGTTTGAGTAACGGCCAAATTTTCTTTTGCCAGTTCACATGCCCTTGTCAACCTTTGCTTAAAGTTAGACACATACTCTAAGAGATTCACTTTAGAATCTTCGTCCAAAATTTTGTCTTTCAAAATTTTCAAAGGACCACGTACAGTATGTCCAAACACAAGTTCAAAAGGACTGAAGCCAAGAGATTCTTGTACAGATTCTCTAACGCCAAACAACAACATGTGTATACCTTCGTCCCAATCTCTTTTGTTTTCAAAACAATAAGATCTCATCATATTCTTCAATGTCTGATGAAAACGTTCTAACGCACCCTGAGACTCTGGATGATAAGCACTAGACTTATACTGCTTGATCTGGAGCTGGTACATGACTTGTTGAAAAATACCAGACATGAAATTCGAACCTTGGTCCGATTGGACAGCTTTTGGAAGACCAACCAATGTAAAGAATTTAACCAAAGCCTTGACTATGTTAGGGGCTTTAATATTCCTGAGTGGAATGGCTTCAGGAAAACGTGTGGAAGCACACATAATAGTTAAAAGATACTCATTCCCAGACTTAGTTTTGGGTAGAGGACCTACACAGTCTATAATGACTCTACTAAATGGTTCCTCAAATGCTGGAATGGGGTGCAAAGGTGCAACAGGGATTTTCTGATTAGGTTTCCCTACCACCTGACAAGTATGACAAGACCTACAAAAATCAGCCACATCCCGTTTCAACTTGGGCCAAAAGAAGTGATCTAAGATCCTGTTATAAGTCTTGGTCACACCTAGATGCCCTGCCATAGGTACGTCATGAGACAAACTTAGAATATCTTGCCTATACCTCGGTGGGACAACTATTTGATTGACAACCTTCCAGTCTTCCTCGGGAGACACATCAGGGGGGCGCCACTTGCGCATCAACACACCTGACTGACGGAAGTAACAAACCGTGACTTTCTCAGCCTCTTCCTCACTCAAAGCCCGATTACACAATAAGGAGATTTCAGGATCTTTCTCCTGTTCTACTATAAGCTCCTCTCTAGACAAAGATGATTTGCTCATCATGTCAGACAAAGAAGTACCCTTGTTAGGAACAACTCTATCACTATCAAAGTCTACAGGATTGCTCAAAAGATCACACTTGCTCCCGACATCCTCTAAATCATGAGCCAAGAAAGTGTCACCTAACCCTGGACTATAATGATCCTCAACTACTGCAACATCAGAAACCTTCTTACCCATTGAACGAGTTACAGCACAAGAAGGGAAAATACCAGAAATTCCTGTTGAATAGTCTCAGCATCATCTGTTTTATCTGGAATACTGGACACTAAGGGATCTACCCTAACTTTCTCTCCAGCCAAGTCATTGCCTAAAATGAGCGACACGCCCTCTATGGGAAGTTCCGGTCTAACACCAATGGTGACAGGCCCAGTAACCAAGTCTGACTTTAAATAAACACAATGGAGAGGCACATTAACAAAACCTAACTCTACACCTTGAAGCAAAACACTACTACCAGATGAGGTCTCCTCAGACAAAGGCACTACGCCATCTAATATCAAAGAATGAGAAGCCCCAGTATCTCGCAAAATCTTCACAGGTTTCAAGTTGGTAATATCACTAGTAAGTGAAACAAAACCTTCAGAAATGAAGGGAGAGTACTTCTCCAAGACACTATCAGACTCTGAGCTCTTAATCTTAACAGACACTTTAGAATCTTCCACAATATCACTAAGTTTCTGACTAGGCTTTGACATAGCTAACACAGAAGGAACTGACTGTTTACGCCTTTGCTCCTTACGCTGGAGAGAATAACATTCAGACATAGTATGCCCTACTTTCTTGCAGTAATTACAAACAGGACCAGAAGGAGACCCCACACCTGCCCTATGATCTGTTTTAGAATCAGACTTAGTCTTATCACCTAATTTAGGTTTGTCGTTAGAAGGGCCACTAAAGGTTGGGTTCCTAGGCTGACCAAATTTACTAGTACCTGTGGTACTGTTTTTGTCTTGAGAACTGTTTATAACAAATGAGCCTTTGTGGGTGAGAGCGTAATCATCAGCCATTGTAGCTGCTTCACTAAGTGTTTCAACTTTTCTCTCATCTAAATGAGTTTTTATGTTTGAGTGGACACAACGTTTTAAACTCCTCTATCAACAATAATTGCCTCAATTTACCGAAATCCTCATCAATTTCTTTAGAATCACACCACCTATTAAATAATTGTTCCTTTTCTCTGGCAAATTCTACATGAGTTTGTTCATCTCTCTTTCTCGAGTTTCGAAATTTCTGGCGGTAAGCCTCAGGAACTAACTCATAAGCTTTCAAAATAGCTTTCTTGACTACTTGGTAATTTGAAATATCATCAACAGATAAAGAAGAATAAATGTCTCTAGCTTTACCAATCAAGACACTCTGAAGAAGCATTGTAAGCTTATCTTCAGGCCATTTCATACTATCAGCTATTTTCTCAAAATGTAGAAAATACTTGTCAACTTCTTTCTCTTGAAAAGGAGGAACTAACCTAATATTTCTACTGACATCAAAACCTCTGTTTCCTTGTAAACCCCTAAAAGTTGGATTACTTGAACCGTCTTGAGAAGCTAGCTCTAATTCTTTAATTCTAAGTTCTGTTTCAGCTTGAATTTTCTGCTTCTCTAGTTCTAACATCTGATCTCTCTCGATCTCTTTTTCTTTTAATTTTCTTTCCATTTCTTTTTCTCTTAACTCTCTTTCTTTGTCTATTTCTTTTTCTCTTAACTCCTTTTCTATTTCTCTTTCTCTCATTTCTTTCTCTATTTGTTTCATTTTCATATCATGTTCAAGTTCCATTTGTCTAATTTGGATTTCTGAAGTGACTGTTTCCTCTATACTATCTAATGCACTAGAGTCAAATTTGCCATTGTCAACAAAATATCTTATAATTACATTCCTAATTTCAGCTTTCCTCAAATTAGTTTTGATAGTAAGGCCTAAATGTTTACCCAATAATAGTAAATCCTTCTTACTAACTTGCAAAAGAACTTCCAGGGATGGCGCTTTAACAAACTGTTCTACCTGCATAGTAGTCATATTTATCTAGCTGTTGGTTTCAAATGTAAACTCAAAGTTTGTACACAAATTTTGAAAATTTCTTAATTAATTTTTTCAAAGTTAGATTTCACAAATTGAATATCGATCCCGGACACGAGCCCCCAATTTCTGTTACATGAACGAATAACAGAAAGGAGAAACCAGCAGCTAAATTCAAAACACAATTTAATTATATATACAATATTATACAGAGATGGTTTACGATATTTAAAGTAATTGGTGGTGGTACAAGACTAGTACGATGATTTAAAGTGTTACTTATCTGTATGCGAATGTCCTGGTATAATCCTTGATCCTTCCAGGTTTCAAATTAACAATAATCACAAATCCACAAGGAAAATTGAATGTCCACAGATGATTTGTAAAGTTCCAGGCAATATGAATAAATCCACACAAAGTGTTGTAATAATCCACAGATAAAGTCACAATAGCTCTCCCAATAGAATCTTATATGGCGCTGTACAATTCTTGATATGTCTTATTACAGGTCTCATTACAGTTCTGATTAGCCTTGGGCAGCTGGAGTATATATAGCTAAACCGTAATTCAAGAATATTGGAGAACCTCCTACTTCTAGAAATATCTAACTAAAAACAGTAAACAAGTAAACACACATAACTTTCTGGAAATAGATCATTCTAGATATCTACTTAAAATCAACATGTTTACAAACATATTTGTTTATACATGATTATATTCTAGAAAGTTCTATAACCTAAATCAATGATATGACCTTCATAGGATGTATTGATAAAAAAAGCTATAGGAGTTATCTCCCTTATCTCATAACTACATGTATTTAGTGTCATACATAACACTTTAAAATCATCATATCTCAATGAAAACTGGTATTAAGGGTTTACTTGGGACATTGAACACAATGGACATAGTTTTGAAGAGGCATCGAAATCCTAGATTACAAAATGTGATGGAAATATTTTAAATTGATGTGGGAACCGAATTTATTAGATCACATATTTTAATTTAATCTCTTTGGTTTTTTTTATAAATTTCTCTTGTCATTGACATTACTATCAACATGACCAGTAGAGCACAATTTCATTTCATGAAACTCTCGTTCTGTTTTAGGTTGGCATTCAAAGTACGACGAGATACGCAAAAAGAAAGAAGTTGTCGCTCTGTCAAGTCCTGTCTGCAAAACAAAACTGGCCTCTTTACTGATAAGGATCAAAGAAAATCTGTGTCCATCACTGAAAGATACAAAGGTGTCCATTAAGATAGATTTGGAAGAGGAATATTTTGATTCTTTGAAAGCAATAGGAACCATATACAAGGTGTACAAGTCAAAAACTGTGTATGTATTATCCAGTCGTGTTTGGGCGGACCAATTATTTGGTTGCGGATGGGATTATCGGATCATAAACCAAAATGCAGACAACTTTTACATTAAGACGACCACTGTACGATTTTATCTTCAAGAAAGAAAACCATTGATTGACTTTCTAGCCTTTCCTGATCATGTAGAAGAAAACCATCTGCAAAGAGGAACACACCTAACATTTTCATTTGTAAAAATTGCTGGAAATATCAAAGATCTCCACAATTTGGTGAATAATGATCAACTATAGAGTCTGAGAGAGACTACTACACTTAGAGAGACTACACTTCAGCTGAGTCTGAGAGAGAGACTACACTTAAGCTTACTTACACTGTTACAGGTTCTCTTATATACATGCATATGTTTACACATTTTTCTGATATGGCCAAGAATTCAATTTCAAGGAATGGATGTTACATCCCAAATTTTGGGAATTTTGCCATTTACTATAAAAAAACTCATTTCTACGGAGTACTTGTTAAAATGCATTCTACTGGTACATAAAACACACAAAAATCGTTTCCATTAAATTTACCAAAAATTATTTTATCTCTATGGAGTAACTGAAAATTTGACAATATCGTTTAATTGCAAAGTGGCCCAAAATGAAATTGAATTAATCTTTATTTTGACGTCAGAAACATGTATTTCCTTGATGCAATTCTAATAAACTATTATCAAAAAATAATTTCCACAGATTATTTCTCAAAAAACTATATTATTTAACAGAAAATAAAAGAAAATGTCTCTTGATATGGACGTAACAAATGGTGTCAAAGAAGTTACATCCCTAATGTATATCGTATTACGTTAGTTCTGATTGCTGCAGAGAATGTTCACTTAGTATGATGACGAGATAACCACGGTAGTTTGCGACAATCCGTTGGGGACGATAACGACAATGTAATGGCGGAGATAAACTGAACGATGTTATCGTCATTGTTTTCGTGTCAAAACCGTTACGTCCCAAATCGACTTTTGAAGTCTCATAAGTAACTTATATTTATATATATATATATTTTATAGATTTATTATCTTATTATTATTTATTATCGACATCGAATAATTTTTCATTGATAATAGTTTGCGACATCATCATAACGGTTTACGGATCACGTGGCTTCAGCAAACAAGATGGCTGAATCGGACGGTGGCTGCCACGACCCGAGAGCCAATAGGTAAGTTACGTCCCAAAAGTTTTCGACTGAACTTCAGAAATTACCTCAATTTGCAGAATTACGAAGAGTAGAATCACAAAATCATAACTGTCTCACGAAATAAGATTACATGTAAAACATATATCAAAGAATGGTAATATTTGGCATGCCAACACTGATTATTCCAATGATGAAGTTCGCCAACCTGGAGTACTCGTGATACTTTATAACTCTGCGCAGTGGCTACTATACCTATGTTCCTAACAACTATTCAGCACAGCGGTAACCTCGCCCGCTGCGTTGCGCACTTGCTCTGTTATCGAGTGCAGCGGTGACTCATCGCTTCGCCGCGCACTTGCTTCAGTGCGCAGTTGCTATCTACAATGCTGGTTGTCGGGTCCTCAGACTACCCCCGGCCATCGGTTATCACACAAAAACACACGAAAGTCTTTTTCAGACTTCCACAGGGACTTATTCAGTCCTTGTATATTACCTGTTTAGCTTTTCCGATCTTCACAGCAACAACATCCCCCTGATAATAGAATGAATGAATGAAGAGTTTTACGTACCGTGACGCTAAATATAACGTTTCGGGGCACGAGAAAAGATAGGAAATGGAGTAGGAAGAGCAAAGTATATAGAGAAAGCATAGAGTGAGGAGTCGTCTGCTATACCTATATATCTATTAATTTGGAAGACGACTCCTAGATCCTAAAATGTCCTATCATGGCATCGTCTAGCAGTAACTAGCCCTACCCATCAAGAGCAGGGGGAGGGAAGGAATCTAACCTGTCAATTTGGTATATAGATTCTATAATTTTGACGCCCTTCTAATCTATCTATGTGAAAATATCTAAACTATGACCTGTACCTATACCTAACCTCTGGGCCGGCGTTATCACACCTACTCTTCATCGAAAGACCGCAGAGGGGTTTTTATCGTGCAAGGCTGGGCATCCTCACACGGGAGTCTCGATCAACTGGAGCACATCTATTTATACCAAATGACCGTGTCCATATTTTGGTACACGGGTAAAACAGGTTATTCCATTTTTAATATATCTCTGGTCACCCGAACGCTTGAATTTACTTAAACAACACACATACTAATTACAGAATTACAACGACACTGATACAACGTACTCGCAATGAAACACATCAAGCTAACAAGGTTGACAATACTGAAACTATACAGTACACACAGCTACCGTAACTGAACACGGGCACATCCGGTCGTGTATATGGGTCACAGCGTACGCACTTGTATATTTACAAAGAGACAACATTACACGAAGGAACCCTCTCGTTTCTATGAAATATATGATTTGATGAAAAGTTTTTGATGCCAGTTTTCATCATCACATGATCATTATGTTTCCCTACAAACGGGATATCACAATGGATACTGTTCCTTTAGGGGCGAGCTTGTGAGCAATATCGCCCCAACAGGGCGAGCTTGTGAGCAATATCGCCCCAACATACATATACAATAAGCTTTATTGTGCTCTTTGGGCGAGATGACTACAGATCCTTATAACCATTCCGTTCAATAGAAGATCTGACAACATGTCTATAGAGGTCATGTTCGGATGACCTTTTACCACGTGTACTTGAGATCAAATACATTTTCTACACATTGCTATGTCAATTGATAATGCCATTTCCTCCCAGTATAGATATACATTTAGCTTTGTTGTGCTCTTTGGGCGAGATGACTACGTACACGAAAATAAATCGGACAGCTTTTTCAAACTATTTCGTCCCCAGTCAAGACATTTCCAAATGGCATCTTGACGTGACCACTAATGTGATGTTGTCAGTGTAGTGTACTGTATTCACCGGAAGGCAAGACTAATAGACAGACAGGTAGTAACGTAACAGTTACAAAGTGATAGACTAATATACAGGGCATTACATCCCTCCTTAACTTGAAATTGATGGACATCATAAATGAATTTTAGAAACTTTCTGACTGTTACTGATTTCTACTATTAGAAATGTCACTTTAGCATTTCACCGAAAACCAATAACACTGGTTTGTTGTCTGTTCATGATTCACAGTCTTAAACATCACCGTAGATTTATAACGACTAGAATCTCAACTTAAAATTTCGACATTTGACACTAGATATTAACCAGTCAAATTCAAAATTATTTCACCAAAGAAACCAAATCAAGTTCACAAAACGAACCCAAAACATCAACTACAACTTTCCCACAGTTTCTGGTCATGTCCTTTACACAGAGTGGCAAGACCACTGCAGGTTTATCGCCCTTAATATTGCGAAAAGGCATCAAAGGCATTGCCGGCGATGTCAAATCTGTTAAGCCTTTGGGATCGGGTTATCTCCTAATAAAGGTTTTCCATAAGCAACAAGCAGAGAACCTCCTTGGAACCACCAGTTTTGGCGGCCTCACTGTTTGTGTAAAACCACACTCATCATTGAATTGCAGCAAGGGGGTAATCAGGTGCAGCTCAGCCTTGCGCAATGATAATGAGGCCGACATACTGTCATACTTCCAAGAGGAGTGCATTCCGGGCACGTACGTGAAAAGAATCATGACCAGAAAGAGTGGGAACTTGGTCCCAACACACATGTTTATATTGACGTTCGCAACACCAACGTTGCCACAGAGCATAACTGTTGGTTACCAGCGTTATGCTGTTACCGTCTACATACCAAATCCATTAAGGTGCCGTAACTGCCAAAGGTACGGCCATCATGAGAGCAATTGTAGATGGAAGATGGTATGTCAGTACTGTGGCCGTGAAGGTCTCAACGAAAAAGACGAATGTGACATTGTCAACCGTCACTGCGTCAATTGAGGGGGTGACCATGCTGCGTCTGCTCGCACCTGGACTAGGGAGAGGGAGATACAGTCAAACCTGTCTATAACGACCACTGAAGGGGAGACAGAAAAAACAGTCACTATAGACAGGTTGCCTTTATAGACAGGTTTGGGTTTTCGTGCCAACCATTGAGCCAGTAAATAAAACAGAATTGTATTATTACAAAACAGACCTGCTACTGGATGTTTATATATGTATTGCCATGCATTATTTAAGAAATAATTGTGTCGATATATTTCAGTGATTTGTTATTCGTTATATTTTAATGCAGCCGGAAATTTCGATCATACCAAATCAACTCGTTTTGATACATAGTAGATTTTTTCAGCTATGAACATAATCATGACCTTATTACTGACTTCACATGGCCTGGAATTATCCAAGAACGATTATTTTCAGACAATGTATGCGTGTAATATTTTTTTTACAACACATTCTCGCTGGCAAGTCGTATGTAATGTTGGTAACCAGTTTAGACAGATTAATCTCGGAACATGAAAGATCGATTTGGAGGCGTTTTCTCACAATATACCGATTCAAAACTATTAAAATCAAAATGCAGGTACACATATTAACTTTCAGTAACATTTCTACCAAGCAATGGGACCGTATTTTATTTATAAACACATCGAGAATACCCGGGTTACATCGGGTGATAATCCGACTGACTCTAATCGTAAAGAAGAACTTAAATTTATAGGCCTTATTTGAAATAGCTTAAGTACAGCCATTTCTTAGTAATAAAACAATGCTAAATATCGACAATGAATAAAGGAACAATTTAAATAAATCGGCATGTTTAATTTTGCCTACCGTTTCATCCGAGTTGTGGTTTCAAAATCACGCTTTACGATATAGCACTATAAAAAAGGGCAACAGTTCCACTATACAAGAGGACACAACACGAACATACCGCAGTCTTCCAGTACACTCACCTCGCACAACATACACGCAGCACACCGCATGCATGGGGGCCGTCCTTACATGACCATAGCTGTTAATAGGACGTTAATAAATCAAACAAACAAACAAACAAACAAACGAGTGTGATCTTTTCATGCACATGGCGTTCGCGACCAAACATAATTTTTAATGTTAATGTCTTTGATAGGCATAAACGGTCGTTAAAACATCCATCCTGAAGTTGGCAACCATATTTGTACCTCAAATGTTACGACCGCTAGGTTATAAACCAAACAGTACTGTATAAGCAATTCATAGCTTGGGCTTCAGTAATGGCTGCCATTTGCTTACAAAGGGAGTTAATTACCGGAAGTAGGTCAAAGTGACGCTACTACATACACACTGTACTCGGTACTCGAAAAGTCGATCTCAGCGACTGGTCGTTGTACAACTTTGACAGCGACACCGTCAACATGCGTCGGTCCAGGCCTTGGTTGATAAGCCTAACTGGGGACAATGATGTCCCAGACATGGCCGATGCTAAGGCCTGCAAAGTAATCATGGGGGACCCGGACAGATTCAAGTAGGGTCCACCTAAACCGCATATAAACCACAACAAAAACCACCAGCTGGGCCACCTGGAGCTAAAACGCCAATTCCACCAGTATCTCCAGGATTTACACAACACCAAATTCAAACACCGAACATAAGAAGAAAAGTTATTGCCGCTCGTCATAGACCAACTTTATCTTCACTGTCTATTGACGTTGAAAAAGCTCCCTGATAACGCCAAGCGACCAGCAAATACACCACCGCAGGAGCAATGCCAGACCAAAACCACCAAGGTAAAGCTGGCGAGGCTCCCTGCACTAAACAACAAACCCAGTATGGGATCAGATGACCCTATCCTTGGACGGAACATCTATGATGTTCTATCGGACGACAGGGAGTTTGGTGACAACACATTTATCGCCACCAAACAACCTACTTCAAGTAGTCCTGTTGGTCCGACAAACTATTTTCAGGGAGCAACATAGAACGAATATACATACCCGGCCTACTATACCTTTCGGCTGGGTCCAAAACAAACATAACTACCATTCTTAATATCTACTGTACCGCTCACATGACGTCATATTTACAATTTCTGGACTTGCCGTAAAAATCCCCTTCAGAAAGACCTTCATATGTAAATACGTAAAAAAGTAATGCCTCGGAGGGAATTTGAAAATCTATGTGGTCAATTTAATTGCCTAGTAAGTAAGCGCTATCGAACAAGTAAGATGAAATGCAAATAAACATTTTATAACGGTTTGCATAATCATTACTTTGCTCCATTAGCAGTAATAGGCACCAATTGCAGCTCTAAAGACGACACCATTTTCTGTCTAAAAGTCTTTTGAGCTACACTATTGCAGCTAGGAGCAACATAGAGACAAACACTATCATACAATGGAACATACGCGGATTTAAAGCGAACATAGAAGAACTTATCCATAACTTATCTGCTTATGTATTATAAATAATAATAATGAGAAAAACAGGATCATTAGTGAACATTTTTTAGCTCACCTGGCCCGAAGGGCCGGTGAGCTTATGTCATGGCGCGGCGTCCGGCGTCCGTCCGTCAATATTTCCTTTAGATTGCTACTAGTCACAGAGTTCTGGATGGATTGTAACCAATTTTGGGTTACAAACATCCTTGGGGGAAGGGGAACAGAACTTGTATAAATTTTGGCTCTGACCCCCAGGGGGCAGGAGGGGCGGGGCCCAATAGGGGAAATAGAGGTAAATCCTATAAATCGCTACTTGTCCTAGAGTTCTGCATGGATTGTAACCAAATTTGGCCAGAAACATCCTTGGGGGAAGGGGAACAGAACTTGTATAAATTTTGGCTCTGACCCCCGGGGGCAGGAGGGGCGGGGCCCAATAGGGGAAATAGAGGTAAATCCTATAAATCGCTACTTGTCCTAGAGTTCTGCATGGATTGTAACCAAATTTGGCCAGAAACATCCTTGGGGGAAGGGGAACAGAACTTGTATAAATTTTGGCTCTGACCCCCGGGGGGCAGGAGGGGCGGGGCCCGATAAGGGAAATAGAGGTAAATCCTAAAAATCGCTACTTGTCCTAGAGTTCTGCATGGATTGTACCACCCAAATTTGGCCAGAAACATCCTTGGGGTTAACAGAATTCGTATAAATTTTGGCTTTGACCCCCTGGAGCAGAAAAAGTGGGGCCCAATAGGGGAATTAGAGGTTAATATTCAAATTCCTTCAGAAAATAAACAATGAACTTGTATTCAGAACATTACTTGGCATTACAAACCAGGTGAGCGATACAGGCCCTCTGGGCCTCTTGTTTTATTTATAAAGATGAAAAACTCTTGAACAGTCCAACAAAGGTAATTTAAATTTCAAGAAAATAGAAATATCAGTCTCTTCTTTGACTAGAGAGTATTTGAATGCAATTTTGACTAGAGAGTATTGGAATGTAATTTGTAGATTATACATCAAATTAAAAAAAAAAATACTTCAATTGACTATAATCATTTTACACTTTAACTTATAAACTAATGTTATTAAAGTGATCAAACAATATTTACATATGTAGTAACCTAGAATTATCAATGAATAAATGAAAAATGCTATGGAATCTAGAGAAGAAAATATAATTTCTAACTGTTAATTAGGAAAATGCTATGAAATGACATTTCTTACAAAATTCAGATCATTCTTTATAATTTAAGATCAAGTTTTGAATCAAGATTTTCTTTCCAAACAATCCAGTACTGGAGATGGTCCCATATGAGACAATTCAGGAAAACAAACCATGAAAACAAATCGACAGAATATTGAGAATCGATATTTGAGACATTTCAGTAAATCTTGGTTGCGAAACTCATTGGTAAAATCTAAAATAATTCCATCAATGATCATTAAAATATAAGAAACTGAAGTCGGTGTGAATAATTATCTTACTTTAATAAAATAGAAGTATCTTTGAACATTTTACATATTGTATTATTAATATAATGAATAAAACTTGTACCTCCTTTATAATTATATTTTGTTTTCATTTAATTATAATTGAACATTTAGCAGTTCTATGAGTTAGCTATAGCATGTTGTTGTATTAAAAATTTTATTCAATGACTGAAATGAGACAAAATCATTTACAATACATACAATGCTGTTCTTGTCATGATAGTCTCTTAATTAATAAGAACATGAAATTCAATGAAAACATTAAATTTGATAATTTCGTCACATTGTCATTGACTGTGAAAAAATATTTTAGTACTATTGAGAAATCAAAATATGTGGACAATGAGGCAGGGTTAGAGTTAACCCGTATCACAAATATCTAATTCAAATTTATCTATAATCTATAAAACTTGTGCCTCAAGTTGGTAAAACATATACATAAATAAATGAAACAATTAACATGCATAATATAATCTGACAGTCATTATTTGATATGCAGTTAGCTTACATGTGATTGTTTACCAAAACTAAAAAAGATCACAAGAAGGTTCACAGTGGGAGAATCACATGATTTAGGATTATCACACGTAGTTGTACTAGCTCTAGCTGTAGATTTATATTCTAGATGTTCTGTAATCGCACAAACTTTCATTCTATTTCTAGAAAGATTATTTATATGTTTTTGTCCCTTTGAATGAGATGTCAAAGCCGACTTCCCCATTGTGGAAATATCAATGTTTTTTTTTGCACAAACGACAGAAGGCATGCTTTTGCACCTTAGCCAACCAGGAGTTGAAATTCGGGTCATCAAGCCACTTTTCTTGGAAGTGACAAGGCATCTGGAACAGACAAAAAGACAATAAATAAATAAAATAAAAACAACAATAACATGTGATCATATGCAGAGCCTATTAATTCATCTTCATTAAAAATCGTGCAATATTTGATTTTGACTACATTATTTAAATTTTAATGTTAAGTGATGTTCAGTGTGTAATTCTTAAAAATACAAAGATCAAGTTCTATTTTAATCAGATGATTTGAAAGTGAACTTTATCTCTGACAAATGACCCGACGGTCAGAAAAGGAACATGATACATCCCATCTCTGGACACATCATGAGTCACAAGTCAAACATTTGCATTTTAATATAATTATATTATGAGTATAATTGTAATGTTAGGTGTCTTGAAGGAGAAAGCAAGCAATGGCATGAGCACTTTGTTATGTATGACACTAAATAGTTATGAGATAAGGGAGATAACTCCTATAGCTTTATTATCAATACATCCTATAAAGTTCATATCATTGATTTAGGTTATAGAACTTTCTAGAATATTATCATGTATAAACAAATATGTTTGTAAACATGTTGATTATAAGTAGAGATCTAGAATGATCTATTTCCAGAAAGTTCTGTGTGTTTATTTGTTTACTGTTTTTAGTTAGATATTTCTAGAAGTAGAAGGTTCTCCAATATTCTTGAATTAGGGTTTAGCTATATATACTCCAACTGTCCAAAGCTAATCAGAACTGTAATGAGACCTGTAATGAGACATATCAAGAATTGTACAGTGCCATATTAGATTCTATTGGGAGAGCTATTGTGATTTTATCTGTGGATTATTACAACACTTTGTGTGGATTTATTCATATTGCCTGGAACTTTACAAATCATCTGTGGACATTCATTTTCCTCGTGGATTTGTGATTATTGTTAATTTGAAACCTGGAAGGATCAAGAATTATACCAGGACATTCGCATACAGATAAGTAACACTTTAAATCATCGTATTACTCTTGTACCACCACCAATTACTTTAGATATTGTATATAATTAAATTGCGTTTTGAATTTAGCTGCTGGTTTCTCATTTCTGTTATTCGTTCATGTAACAATTTGAATTTGTAATTGTTGTCCAGTGTCAAATCTCAATTATTGCTTAGCATACAGCCATACATGCATTCCTTCAAATCGACCTGTTTGTTTCTCAGTTTAATTATAAGTAATTCATTAATTCATTGGCCATTTCCAAAAAGAGAACATAATACATACCGTTGTTCAAAATTCCTCGCTACCACTTTCGATGATGTCCATACAAGCCCAGCACGGGGCAAAGTCCCACATGGAGTGATACTGATCATTCGTTAAGTTACACATCACCCGCCTTGACAGACAGTAAAAATCTGATGACTTTGGAAACAAATCCTTGTGATTCTCGTAAATAGTAACCCACTTTATGTGGTCACGCTTCCAACATGGTGAAAAATTTAAGGTGGTTAGGTTTGGGCATGATGTTATAATTATTCCTACTTGCTCTGGGCTAAGATAAACAGTTCCCTGTAAGTCTAAAAATCTCAAGTTCAACATTTCTTTATTCTGGAAGAGTGAAGTGACAAATTCCTCCTGCTCACGCCCTCTGATATTTTGGAATTGTACTGGTACGAGATCGTTGACATCTCGGGAAATAAACTCTTCCACTTCACATTCAGATATTGTTAATTTTTCCAACGTATTGATCATGAAAAGTTCACTGAGCACAGTCTTTGTTATTGTTCTGTTATGTATGTAGAAATTGATTAGGCCTACATTCTTCTTCATACCTTGCTCCCGGGTAAAAACAAACTTGAACGCCGACATTTCTTTTTCATCAGCAGGCCATGTGAGCCAGATCCGGAAGTTCGAAAACGAAACTTAATAACGGGGTCACGACTGTGCTTTCATCGCTAGTAGAAACGAATCGGTTCAAGCTGCGCGGTTACGTCCCTTTCACCACTGTCTACGAGGTGATAGCTGAAGTTTGTACGGAGCTTTTTTTTAGGTCATCTGACCCGAAGGGTCAGGATGACCTATTGTCATCATGCACCGTCCGTCGTCGTGCGCCGTGCGCCGTGCGCCGTGCGTAAACTTTTCATTCAAACAACTTCTTCTCAATAACCGGAAGGCCCAGGGTACTCATATTTGGCCTGTAGGTTGCTGGGATGGAGGGCTACCAAGTTTGTTCAAATGAATGACCTTGACCTTCATTCAAGGTCACAGGGGTCAAAAAGGCCAAAATCTTTAAACGACTTCTTCTCAAGAACCAGAATGCCCAGGGTACTGATATTTGGCCTGTAGGATGCTGGGATGAAGGGCTACCAAGTTTGTTCAAATAAATGACCTTGACCTTCATTCAAGGTCACAGGGGTCAAATAGGCTAAAATTCTTTAAACAACTTCTTGTGAATAACTAAGAGGCCTAGAGACCTGATATTAGGCCTGTAGCATGCTGGGATGAAGGGCTACAAAGTTTGTTCGGATAAATGACCTTGACCTTCATTCAAGGTCACAGGGGTCAAATAGGCTAAAATTCTTTAAACAACTTCTTGTGAATAACTAAGATGCCTAGAGACCTGATATTAGGCCTGTGGCATGCTGGGATGAAGGGCTACCAAGTTTGTTCAAATAAATGACCTTGACCTTCATTCAAGGTCACAGGGGTCAAATAGGCTAAAATTCTTTAAACAACTTCTTGTGAATAACTAAGATGCCTAGAGACCTGATATTAGGCCTGTAGCATGCTGGTATGAAGGGCTACCAAGTTTGTTCAAATAAATGACCTTGACCTTCATTCAAGGTCACAGGGGTCAAATAGGCTAAAATTCTTTAAACAACTTCTTGTGAATAACTAAGAGGCCTAGAGACCTGATATTAGGCCTGTGGCATGCTGGGATGAAGGGCTACCAAGTTTGTTAAAAAAATGACCTTGACCTACATTCAAGGTCACGGGGGTCAAATAGGCTAAAATCTTTAAAGGACTTCTTCTCAAGAACCAGAAGGCTCAGGGTACTGATATTAGACCTGTGACATGCTTGGATGAAGGGCTACCAAGTTTGTTCAAATGAATGACCTTAACCTTCATTCAAGGTCAAAGGGAACAAAAAGGCTAAAATCTTTAAACGACTTCTTCTCAAGAACCAGAAGGCTCAGGGTACTGATATTTGGACCTGTGACATGCTGGGATGAAGGGCCACCAAGTTTGTTCAAATGAATGACCTTGACCTTCATTCAAGGTCACAGGGGTCAAAAAGGCCAAAATCTTTAAACGACTTCTTCTCAAGAACCAGAAGGCCCAGGGTAGTGGTATTTGGCCTGTAGGATGCTGGGATGAAGGGTTACCAAGTTTGTTCAAATGAATGACCTTGACCTTCATTCAAGGTCACAGGGGTCAAAAAGGCTAAAATCTTTAAACGACTTCTTCTCAAGAACCAGAAGGCTCAGGGTACTGATATTGGACCTGGTACATGCTGGGATGAAGGGCTATCAAGTTTGTTCAAATGAATGACCTTGACCTTCATTCAAGGTCACGGGCGGCAAATAGGCTAAAATCTTTAAACAACTATGTTGTACTAATAGTCAGATGACCGTTAAGGCCCATGGGCCTCTTGTTTTTTGTAAAGATATTTGCTGAATCGATCGCTTGAATCATCTTTTTTTTTCATGGGACAAAAGCACAACACAGATTTCAAGGCCCTTTCAGGTTTTTATTGGAATATAGTGATTATCCAGGCTTTTCCCGATCGGGTTTTTTTCATCTCGATTTTCCAGACTTTTTCCCGGTGGCGTGGGAACCCTGCTGTTGCTATAAGTGCAACTCTTCACCGAAAAAATAACAGACTGTCTCTCCAAATACTCCATTTAGTTGTGATGAACTGAGTAACATCGTATCACAACTACCAGTGCCATATATTATCATGGGTGACTTCAACAGTCATAATAGCCTCTGGGGCTCCCCAGGCACTGACGATAGAGGTAGAAGTATTGAAGAGTTTATTAATAAAAACAGCTTATGTCTTTATAACACCAATGCCCCAACATATTTACACCCTGCCTCTGGCTCGGCTTACCCACATTGATCTATCGTGCCATCCATCAATTCTTCCGGATTATGATTGGATGTTCAACGATGATCTTTGTGGGAGCGATCACTTTCCAATTATACTAAAAAAAATAGGATCACCAAAAATTTGAGGAAGCTATTCCTCGTTGGAATCTACATAAGGCGGACTGGGTTCAATTTAAAAACTTATGCGCTCAAAGAGCTCATCAAGGATAAATTTTTTAACCTTGATGACCCCATTAAAATTTTCACAGAAGCGCTCACTTCTATCGCTACAAAAACCATGCCAAAATCCATGCCAAAACCACAAAGTTTCTTCTCTCATATGATTCATTTATCAATAGATCTGGTAGAAATTCAGCTCTGAGGCAGTACTTGGCTTCGCCAACCGTCTCAAACTATAACAATTTTAAAATTTGGAGAGCAAAAGCTCGAAGGTCTATCAAATCCGACAAGAAAAGTACTTGGAAAGAGTACGTCTCCAAAATTAATTTCAATACATCTTCGAAGAAAGTTTGGGAAATGATTGGTAAAATCAGTGGGAAGAGAAAAGCAACACCATCATCACACCTCATCAACAAAAATAAAATATTTTCTTCAAAATCCGAAATAGCTGACGCCTTTGCCAAAAATTTTGCTAACAATTCATCCATCAAAAATCATTAAAAAAAATTCAAAAATTTCAAAAAGAAAAGGAAAGGAGACGTCTTAATTTTAAATCCTCCAATAGTGAAAGTTACAATAGGCCTTTCGATTACCAGAATTGCTCGAGTCCCTTGAGAAATCAAAGGACTCGGCAGCTGAAATTCCATATATGTTTTTAAAACAATTACCAGACTCTTCACTAGAATGTCTTTTAACTATATTTAAACAAGTTTACCCTTTTGGCAAAATTCCCAAGTCTTGGAAAGAATCTACTATTGTACCCCTTCCGAAGCCCGGAAAGATGCTACTGATGCCAATAACTATCGTCCTATTTCATTGACGAGCTGTATTTGTAAAACTCTAGAAAAATGATAAATACCAGATTAGTTTGGTTCCTGGAATCAAACAATATTTTAAGTCCTTTGCAAAGCGGCTTTAGAAACCGCAGGGGAACGGTAGACCACTTAGTTAGACTAGAAACATTTATACGAGAAGCATTTGCCAAGAAAGAACATCTTGTGGCCGTATTCTTTGACCTTCAAAAGGCATACAACACAACTAAGCAATATAGAATCATGAACGATCTCCATTATATCGGTATATACGTGGTAATTTGCCAAAGTTTATTTCAAATTTTATATTTGACAGGCATTTCAAAGTTCGAACGGGTTCAACTTTATTCAGAAACAGAAACACAGGAGATGGGCGTCCCTCAGGGTAGTATCATGTCCGTCACACTTTTTGGAATAAAGATTAACGTAACTAAATGTCTTGGACAATCTACGGAAGGGTCTCTATTTGTGGATGATTTCTTGATCTGTTACAGATAAAAAAACATGCAAATGTAGCTGACGGGATTTCTATTCCTCAGGGAAATCAGGATCAGGATACTGGGGAACTGAAACACGGAGGCAGAAATTCAGTGTCTGAACATTTATTTCATGGACGGCAGAACATCATAATAAACAATATCATACATTAATTATAACTGGCGTATTCATGTCTCGGTTAAAGTGAATAGTCGGGCAAAGAATACTAGTCTAAATGCGTTCATTGGCCTTCCAAAAGTTCTCATATATTAATACGACGGTCAAGTTCTGCTCACGTTTCCCAGTTCTGACCATTAAAAGAAAGAAAAGTTGAAAGCATTGAAAGCGAGGCTGCGTGGAAATGTAACCACGGACATAGTCAGCCGGGAGGACGTTTTAGGATTCCTATACGTTAAATTAATTTCTTCGTACGCAGATAGATTCTGACGAGAGATTTTATTTTTTTCTATTTCATAAGAAATTATACTGGATACATTCACACCATTTTTACCGACTTTAGCCATCCTTGCCCGACTGTTCACTTTAACATATCACTGGCTTATCATGTCTAGGGTTATGTCTATACATGTACAACATTCACTTTTACTCATTAATAAACTAAAATTGAATTTTAACCATAACTCGTTAATAAAGTAACTTCAAAATACAACACTACAAATTATCTCATTACAGCGTAATCTGTACTTCATCCTCAAGTATCGCTATTCCTTTACATAAGGACAAACTGTGCCATAATACTAATTCTACATTACAAATGCTATATATCGAGTAACATCCCAAAGGCATCCATCTATCCATACTGTAATATCCAATTCCCAATGAAAAATAATTGGATAACTACAGAATTCATCATTTAAGGACACATATCTATCATACTATCAAATATTATAGCTAATATAACAAATATTATCCTTACAAGACAATGAAGATCTGTCTGAGGCAGGTTAACAGGCTATTAGCACCAAAACAGGGTAACAATAGGTCATGGGTAACATAGGACAGGGGTAACAGGACAAGGGTAGCATAGGACAGGGGTGACATAGGACAGGGGTGACATAGGACAGGGCTAACATAGGACAGGGGGTAACATAGGACAATGGTAACATAGGACAAGGGTAACATAGGACAGGGGTGACATAGGACAGGGCTAACATAGGACAGGGGTGACATAGGACAGGGGTGACAGTGGACAGGGGTAACATAGGACAATGGTAACATAGGACAAGGGTAACATAGGACAGGGGTGACAAGGACAGGGTGAACAGGACATGGGTAACATAGGACAGGGGTGACAAGGACAGGGGTGACACAGGACAGGGGTGACATAGGAAAGGGTAACATAGGACAGTGGTGACATAGGAAAGGGTAACATAGGCAGGGGTGACATAGAATGACAGTGGTGACATAGGAAAGGGTAACATAGGACAGTGGTGACATAGGAAAGGGTAACATAGGACAGTGGTGACATAGGAAAGGGTAACATAGGATTGAGGTAACATTGTCATCTTGATAATTAATTGTTACATATTCTTTTATTATTACCTCCAATAATGTTGTGAATTTAGTAAGTACAAATGTTCCTAATGTTTTCAATAAAATTTCAATAATAAATTCATACATTATTCTTCTCATGTATACATGTTAACAACAATAATTGTTTAAAATATTTACAAGATAACATCTAAAATCCAATCATCAAATAGCTACAAGCAACCAACTAAACTTCCGTCAAACCTCTCCGTTTTGTTTACTTTCGATTCCACCATTTTCTCGGAACTAGCCAAGGGCAATAACTCTATCCATATTCCCAACGATACTCAAACGTTCTGAGGGAAGGGGAAATAACTCTACCTTTTCTAAATTGTAGAATAAATTGGTTCAAATGGGGAGAAAATATTGTAAAACAGATAAATATCTACATGACTGTTATCGAATGATTACCCAATAGGTTATTTTATTACAACTAATCGTTTTATTATCAAATACCCATTCCTTACCAAATCTTCACCACGTGGTCGAGGCCGCCTCGACTCGCGATATACTGAAAAGGGCCAAATTTGACAAACCACAACAGATCATCTCTAAAAATTACTTTGATTCTGTTCTACGATTACTTACACACCAAAATATCATGGTGTCTATGTGAACAAACCATTTAAACCAGTCAAATCTTACCTGAAACACGGAGGCAGAAATTCAGTGTCTGAACATTTATTTCATGGACGGCAGAACATCCGGGCACTTCGGGCCTCAGCTTCACTTACCCGGTCCAGATGAGTTGCGTCCCTTGACCCATCAGAATAACATCTTGACATTAAAATATGACAATAATAAAAAAAAAATGGGTCCCCTACGAAATAATTGAAATGTTCACTCGTCATTTCTCACAGGGTAAACTCAGTCGAACATATAAAGAGCATGAAACATTATCAAAATGGCGATACTACAATATGGTATCCAAATACTATTTAAACAACAAGGTCATCTTCGCTAGAAATACCAAGTTTGTATGGTACTGAGATAGATTAAGCTGCGCAACAAAATATATCTCTGGCATTTTGGCCACTACCTGGACACATATTAATGGCATAGACAATGCCCATTTGATAAAATCATTTCTTTCGACTGTTATCGATACTCGCCCAAGAATACATACTCAATGTCATATACACAACTATGATCTAGCACAACCTAACACGTGCTTTAACAATTCTATTTACAAAATCCAAAGCAAATTTCAGCTCCTCACATTACACATATACTGATCTCACATATGGGTTTATCACATGGAGGAACACACACCGGGCCAAACATACATGGATATGGCACATGACCGACTGGAACCGTCAGATTTCCCACTACTGGCCGATACGATGGATTTCCAAGGCTGTCATAGGTCAGTTGGTTTGGCGTTTTCCTTTCTTTCACGTTTAGGTCGTCCATCGGAGTCCTCGTCTGATGACTCATCTTCTCCAATCTCGCTCACCTGATCCAGTTCTTGCGAATTCTCAATCACTGTTCCGTCCGACGAATTCACATCCATATCTTCCCCACTGTTCTGTTCACCTGCTGTGTCATACACTGATGTGGGTGATGCTGAATCAGAGCTCTCAATTATTACTGGCACAAACGGCTCGGCTTCAGGATTCAACACAATCATCGACTAATCAAACCTCTTGTTCTGTTGGCTCTCTCCTTCTGAAGATGATGGTCTAACCTGGACCAGGATATCGTCCACCTCGCTCGAGGAACTGTTCTCGTCAACCACGTCTTGCGTCTGCTCATCCTTCTGGTTTTTTCAGGGTCCTCTCTTTTCGTGTCAGTCTACGCTTCCTCGGAGTCTCTTTTTAGCCCACCATCATCAGATGGTGGGCTATTCAAATCGCCTTCCGTCCGTCCGTTAACAATTCTTGTTACCGCTATTTTTCAGGTACATTTCTTATTTGTTTTCTCCCGTAGGCCACCGTCCAGGTGGCAATGAATAAAAAAACACGTACAGACTGTCCACAACGCACCGTGCGATGCCTTTTAATCTATGACAATGTTTTAGATTAACAATCAATTTATCAAAAAGTTAATATAACCTATATACAATCTTGGTATCCATACTTCCACAATTGTATAATTAACTAATATTTAAAACCCGACTGTCCTCACCCGGCGGTTGCCTGAACTGCCTTACCTGGCCTACCCAGGTAGCATGCACGTGCATTACACCGCCACTTTGCGGAAAACCCGCGAGATAAAGTTATTTCACTCTAATTCATTTCACTCAAACGTTTGAAACATTATTTCTCCCGCAGGCCAACGTCCAGGTGGCAATGAATAACAAACACATACATACTGTCCACAACGCACCGTGCGATGAACTAAAAGAACGGGCAATATATAAACATGTACACCCAACTAAATTTAGCCTATATCGGCTTAGCTATCCTCCACCCATGGAAAATATAATTTTACTATCAAAACTAAAATAAACAGGGTTTTTTTAACAGAGTTCATCAATATTATAATAAATCTATAAACTCAAATTCTTGGACACTGTTAATCTCTCTGGTAGACTGTCTTTCACATATCCATCTTTAGCTGTTTCAGAACGCCATCGACCATGTCTTTTAAATAATCTGTCTGGAACTCCATTAATGGCTGCAGCTGTAGCACCATCGGCTCTAAAATTATGTAAACGGAACCTGAACAACAGCCTGATAAAATTGAATAAATTGTTCACGTAGCCTATTATAAAGCAATGGTTTATTGTTTTTCTCAGTACATACCTGTCCTGATGCTTTGTCACGTTCCGAAAAATAAATTCAGCTTTGTCCTCTACAGATTAGCCAACTTAAAATAGAGCTCCACATTACTAACTGGACACAGTCTTGTCCCTGTCCTGGCGTTGACAACCCAAGCTCCATCGCGGTATATGTCAGTTTTAGATTTTTTAGCACACCTGGCCCAAAGGGCTATTTCTATTGTAGAAATAGTGTTAAATTCTATAAATCGCTACTTGTCACATCTGCATGGATGGTAACCAAATTTGGCCACAAACATCCTTGGGGGAGGGGGAACACAGCATGTATAAATTTTGGCTCTGACCCCCCTGGGGCAGGAGGGGAGGGGCCCAATAGGGGAAATAGAGGTAAATCCTATAAATCGCTACTTGTCCTAGAGTTCTGCATGGATTGTAACCAAATTTGGCCACAAACATCCTTGGGGAAGGGGAACAGAACTTGTATAAATTTTGGCTCTGACCCCCCAGGGGCAAGAGGGGCGGGGCCCAATAGGGGAAATAGAGGTAAATCCTTTAAATCGCTACTTGTCATAGAGTTCTACATGGATTGTAACCAAATTTGGCCACAAACATCCTTGGGGGAAGGGGAACAGAACTTGTAGAAATTTTGGCTCTGGCCCCTCGGGGGCTGGAGGGGTGGGGCTCAATAGGGGAAATAGAGGTAAATCCTTTAAATCGCTACTAGTCATAGAGTTCTGCATGGAATGTAACCAAATTTGGCCATAAACATCCTTGGGAGAATAAGAACTGAGTTTGTATAAATTTTGGCTCTGGTCCCGGGGGGCAGGAGGGGCGGGGCCCAATAGGGGAATTATAGCTAAATCCTATAAATCGGTACTTGTCCTAGAGTTCTGCATGGATTGTAACCAAATTTGGCCATAAACATCCTTGGGGTAGGAGAACAGAACTTGTATAAAATTTTGGCTCTGACCCTCCGGGGGCCGGAGGGGGGCACCCAATAAGGGAAATAGAGATAAATCCTATAAATCGCTACTTGTCCTAGAGTTTTTGCTTCGATTGTGACCAAATTTGGCCATAAACATCGTTGGGGGAAGGGGAACAGAACTTGTATAAATTTTGGCTCTGAACCCCAGGGGGCAGGAGAGGTGGGGCCCAATAGGGGATTTAGAGGTTAATATAAAAATTCCTTCATAAAAGAAACAATGAACCTGTATTCAGAACATTACTTGGCATTACAAACCAGGTGAGCGATACAGGCCCTCTGGGCCTCTTGTTTACGAAAATTTCCATATGGGTGGAGGAAAGCTTTACATCACATCTCATGAGACACAGGACCTCTGCACTCCTTAAAAAGCCTGAATAACACAATAAAGATATTGTAATAATTCTATAATTCTCTGCACCAGTAAATCAGAAGGATCATAATATTTTTCAAATAATTTCTCTAAAATTTCAACAGTTATAACATCCTTTTTAATAACAGGTCTAGCCACTTTTCTTTTGGGGGAATGAACAGGCTGATAAAGCAGCTAAGACTGCTCTTCGCCTAGCACAAACAGATTTGAAACTACCATACACCGACATCAAACCTTCAATTCAGTCAGCCATCAAACACCATTGGCAACAAAGGTGGACTACCGAAACAAACAATAAACTGTATCAAATTCATCCTACACTTAATCCTAAACTTTCCAGTCGGAGATACCGCAGAGAGGAAGTTGTTCTCTCTCGGCTCCGAACTGGACACACATATTTTACACATTCCTATCTATTGAGAGGGGAGGATCCTCCCACATGCCATGCATGTGATTCTCCTCTCACAGTTGAGCATATTTTAGTGCATTGTATTGATTTCAAGCACATACGAGACAAGAACTACGATGTCTCCGACATGTACACTTTGTTCAATGTCGTTAGACATAATCGTATTTTAATTATCTCAAAGAAATCGGTATTTTAGATAAAATATGAACGTGTTCTCATCATATCATCGTATCATCTCAACATTTCATCGTTTCATCAACATTGTGCATGAGTTTTCTCGTGTGTTTTAGCCAAAACTATTTTATCCCATGCAAACCTTTTTTTTATCAAATAAACGTTTACAATCTGTGTTTTAATCCTTACTTGCCTTTTCTTAACCTGATCTTTTATCCTGATATTAATGCCTGACTTGTAGTTCGGCCCTAAATGACCTTAGCTGTCGATGGGCCGTAAAACACAAACATAATCATATCGTGCATGTCATATAAGGAGAAAAAAAACATAAATATTGGTATAGCTCGCAAACAATATGAAAAGAAGTAATTGGAATTCGCTGAAACCTTATTCCTGGAATAAGGATTTGAATTACAAATTATCTTCAGTTTCCCTACTACAAGTCTGATATTTTTTATCTTTGCAGGTATGCCAGAAAGTACTCGAAAAAATAAGAATTTTAGTGCAGTTTCTGTGAAGGAAAGTAAAAAGTTTTCATATATGATAGACTTGCTGTCAACGATTGTCAACAGCATTGGAAGCTACCAGGGTACAATTCCTAAAACATTCCAACTCGAGGAAGATGACCCACGCAAGATTCGGCCAACAATTGCAGAGGTATCGCCCCAACCTACAAAGGTGTTGGCAGAAAGGAAAAGATCAAGATTATAAGACTTGGACAAATGTGATGAGACAGGCAGAATGTGATTACTTTATACGACCCAATAAGTGCATTGATGAAACATTGAAAAACAAGAGCTAAGGGATATTAATTGAATTCAATTTGGACTAGCCTTTCATAAAATTGTTGCAGAAAGTACGCCATCAATCAAACTTAAAAAATTAAATAAAGAAACCACAGCTTTCACATTGTTTAGTATGTATTGAATTCCAGACCTCAAAAAGGTGGAAGGGTGCTTATAGGAATGGGGGCACTTATTAGGTTGAATACGCCATGGGAAATAAGATGACTATACGGTATATAACATATTTTGTGTGTTATGACCGACAGAATGTGACTGTGAAATAAGATTGTTGAAGACATGCGTTTTTATCCCCCGCCCAACGAAGTAGGTGGGGGATATACAAATGGGTTTCGTCCGTCCGTCCGTCTGTCCGTCCGTACGAATGGTTTCCGGAGCAAAACTCTAAAACCAGTAGAGATATTTCCACGAAACTTCATACACACATTGGTGTAATGATCTAGTAGTGCCTTTTGCTATTTTTAAATCTTTCGGTCCCTCAGCTTTTTATCCCCCGCGAAACGCGTTTGCGGGGGATATTGATTTGGGCTCTGTCCGTCCGTCCGTCCGTCCGTCCGAGTATCGTTTCCGGGCTATAACTCCTAAACCGTTCAACTTGGCTACACGAAACTTTCTGTACATGTTAGGCTAGTGCTCTAGTTGTGCCTTTTGCTAATGGGAACCTTCCATTTTTGATACTTTTTCTGTTACCATGGAAACTTATTCAAAAATACCATATTATTAAAGTTTCCTTTCTATTCCGGGCTATAACTCGAAAACCGTTCAACTTGGCTACACGAAACTTTCTGTACATGTTAGGCTAGTGCTCTAGTTGTGCCTTTTTCTAATGGGAACCTTCCATTTTCAATACTTTTTCTGTTACCATGGAAACATATTAAAAAATACCATATTATTAAAGTTTCCTTTCTATTCCGGGCTATAACTCGAAAACTGTTCAACTTGGCTACACGAAACTTTCTGTACATGTTAGGCTAGTGCTCTAGTTGTGCCTTTTGCTAATGGGAACCTTTCATTTTCGATACTTTTTCTGTTACCATGGAAACTTATTCAAAAATACCATATTATTAAAGTTTCCTTTCTATTCCGGGCTATAACTCGAAAACCGTTCAATTTGGCTACACGAAACTTTCTGTACATGTTAGGCTAGTGCTCTAGTTGTGCCTATTTCTAATGGGAACCTTCCATTTTCAATACTTTTTCTGTTACCATGGAAATTTATTAAAAAATACCATATTATTTAAGTTTCCTTTCTATTCCGGGCTATAATCGAAAACCATTCAACTTGGCTACACGAAACTTTCTGTACATGTTAGGCTAGTGCTCTAGTTGTGCCTTTTGCTAATGGGAACCTTTCATTTTCGATACTTTTTCTGTTACTATGGAAACTTATTCAAAAATACCATATTATTAAAGTTTCCTTTCTATTTCAGGCTATAACTCAAAACCGTTCATTTGGTGTCTTCGGCGGCATGCTTCAGTGATATAGCACTATAAAAAGGGCAATAGTTCCACTATACAAGAAGACACAACACGAATATACCGCAGTCTCCCGAAACACGCACCTCGCACAACATACACGCAACACTACGCATACATGGGAGGCCGTCTTTACATGACCATAGCTGTTAATAGGACGTTAATAAATCAAACAAACAAACTTGGCTACACGAAACTTTCTGTACATGTTAGGCTAGTGCTCTAGTTGTGCCTTTTGCTAATGGGAATCTTTCATTTTAAACTCTTAGTTACAATGAGCTTCATTTATTTTATGTTTGAGCTTTCATACACAACTGGGCGCGGGGGATAATGCCAAGCTTTGCGGCTCCTTGTTTCTGTAACCATGGAAACATTGCTGAAAATGGCAGATTTTTGTGTAAGAATCGTTTCCAGAGCACAACTCTACAACCAGCAGAGATATTTCCATGAAACTTCATAGACACATTGTTCTTATGGTCTAGTAGTGCCTTTTGCTATTTTTAGGTTTTCAGTTTTTGCACTTTTTCCGTAACCATGGAAACATTGCTGAAAATATCATATTTTTGTACCAGGTTCGTTTCCGCAGCATAACTGGAAAACCGGTTGAGATTCATGCACGGAACTCCATAGGCACATTAGTCTTATGGTCTAGTAGTGCCTTTTGCTATTTTAAGGTTTTCACTTTTTGTGCTTTTTCTGTAACCATGGAAACATTGCTGAAAATGGCAGATTTTTGTGTAAGAATTGTTTCCGGAGCACAACTCTAAACCAGGCAGAGATATTTCCATGAAACTTCATAGACACATTGTTCTTATGGTCTAGTAGTGCCTTTTGCTATTTTTAGGTTTTCACTTTTTGTGCTTTTTTCTGTAACCATAGAAACATTGCTGAAAAATATCATGGTAAATGGTAAATGTTACTTTGCAAAACTCCACCCATCTTTGTGTATATAGTCTGATTCAACAATTGCAGCCCCGCTCTACTTGAATTATACTCCATCTTTCTTTAGCTCAACTTCCTTTTTCCTGTTTTTTTTTCATACACATACGTCTCCACAAACAAATTTACTTCAGCTTTGATATCTCCATTGGCGGGGGATCTGAATGACTATGTCCTTGTTGTTACTGTGAATGATGGCACATAACTGATCATTGATTATTAATGTCAGAAAAAAATGTCATGTGTTTAACATTTCACATTGATAATTGTAACTGATTATTGATATGATGTTACATTGGGAAAAAATAAGTCTTATCAATAAGAAGAAAATCGTCTTGAAAATGTGGAATGCTGATTTGTTTGGATGTATTGATTTGAATTTCATTGTTCTTTAGTGAATATATTTTGTAACCTAATTGATATCTTGTAATTCAGATGTGAATTACTATGGAAACGTCATGAAGAAAGGAAGCCCAGAGTTTGTTGCACTAACAAAACTCAATTGGATAATGAAATTGTGTATAAATTACAACCGTCAAAAATACAAAATATTCAACTGAAAAAAATGTCAAGCACTATTTTTTGAACAAATATAAACTAAGTATTGCTAAATGAGCAACAACTGCTCCCAGCAGTGTACTCACAACTATCATAGAACATGCACTGCAAGACAATTTCTTGGACTAATATTTGATTCGAAACTGTCCTTTGTTCCACATATCAAACATCTGAAGGATAAGTGCTCGAAGGCGCTGAATATTCTACGAGTTCTTTCCCATTCTGATTGGGGTGCAGACCGTGAAATGCTTCTACGTATCTATCGGGCACTTATTAGATCAAAACTTGACTACGGCTCTATTGTCTATGGATCGGCTCGCAGCTCCTATCTACAGATGCTTGACCCTATACAGAATCAGGGACTGCGTCTCGCACTTGGAGCTTTTCGAACAACACCTGTGAAGAGTCTCCATGTGGAAGCTAATGAGCCATCTCTAGACGATCGACGAAAGAAATTATCCTTACAGTATGCTGCTCAACTGAAATCCAACCCCAAAAATCCTGCATTTAACCTTGTATTCAATCCACAACATCAAGAAATATTTACACAAAATCAAAAGCTCATACCAACATTTGGCATCAGAATTTCAAAATTTTTGCTGGAACTTAATATAACTTTCAACACCATTGACGAGTACACCATATCGGATGTACCACCATGGCTCATTCAAACACCTGATATCAATTTATCTCTACATGAGAGGGCAAAATCCAGTGCATTACCCGAAGAACACAAATCCTCCTTTCGGGAGTGCATTAGGGCTTTCCCTGACCATGTTCAGATCTACACTGACGGATCAAAAGATGGTGATAAAGTTGCGGCAGCATGCTGTACATCTAATCACTGCTCCTCTATCCGACTCCCGGATACTGCCTCCATTTTCTCTGCGGAAGCATGTGCTATCGGTCTGGCGCTTGACCATATCGAAGAACACCGCATTGAAAAGGCAATCATCTGTTCAGACTCTCTTTCGGTTCTTCAGGCTTTGAAATCAAGAAGTCCTAGAAATACTCTAATCCAAAATCTTTTAATCCGAACATTTCGATTATCTTCTAAAACTCAAATTACTTATCTCTGGATTCCCAGTCATGTGGGTATAAAGGGGAATGAACAGGCTGATAAAGCAGCTAAGACTGCTCTTCGCCTAGCACAAACAGATTTGAAACTACCATACACCGACATCAAACCTTCAATTCAGTCAGCCATCAAACACCATTGGCAACAAAGGTGGTCTACCGAAACAAACAATAAACTGTTTAAAATTCAACCTACACTTAATCCTAAACTGTCCAGTCGGAGAGACCGCAAAGAGGAAGTTGTTCTCTCTCGGCTCCGAACTGGACACACATATTTTACACATTCCTATCTATTGAAAGGGGAGGATCCTCCAACATGCCATGCATGTGATTCTCCTCTCACAGTGGAGCATATTTTATTGCATTGTATTGATTTTAAACACATACGAGATAAATACTACGATGTCTCCGACATGTACACTTTGTTTCATGCCGTGAGACATAATCGTATTTTTAATTATCTCAAAGAGATCGGTATTTTAAGCAAAATATGAACGTTTTCTCATCATACATCGTATCAACTCAACATTTCATCGTTTCATCAACATTGCGCATGAGTTTTCTCATGTGTTTTAGCCAAATTTATTTTATCCCATGCAAACCTTTTTTTATCAAATTAACGTTTACAATCTGTGTTTTAGTCCTTACTTGAATTTTCTTACCCTGAACTTTTATCCTGATATTAATGCATGACTTGTAGTTTGGCCCTAAATGACCTTAGTTGTCGATGGGCCGTAAAACTCTAACAAACAAACAAACAAACAAACAAACAAACAAGCAAGACAAACCTCAGACTACAGTACTAACAAACTCCAGGCTGTAGCACTGACAAACTTCAAACTAGCACTGACAAACTCCAGGCTGTAGCACTGACAAACTTCAACTAGCACTGACAAACTCCAGGCTATAGCACTGACAAACGTCAGGCTATAGCACTGACAAACTTCAGGCTGTAGCACTGACAAACTTCAGGCTATAGCACTGACAAACTTCAGGCTGTAGCACTGACAAAATCCAGGCTATAGCACTAAACAAAAATGACAGAGACCATGAACTTACACATATCTCCCGGGAATAAATCCAGTGTATGTGTTCGTCGATTTTCCCTGATTTTCTTGACACGGCAGCTTGGGATGGCTCTGCGCCTACCCTGTCCCAGTTTTCCGTGTCTCCACAGAGTATAATTCCTGAAACCTGAATGTCTCATCTGCCTATTATAATCGTCGATTCTTTGTCCAACACAACCAAGCATGTCCTGCTGGTAGGCATTTCCCAATGCCAGGACCTGGGGATCAAGGACCAGTCTATCCATTTCCAGAAAAATAATTTTTATACAAACAATAAAATGATTTCCTGTATCCATATAGCGATATCTATTTGAAAAACCTAAAAGCTAGTTTGGTCAACAATAAATCAAAGAATGCTTTGCCATTGGAACATAAATTAATCACTGTAAATATACTTTAAAATTTTAACAATGGTCAAATATACAAATACAGTGAGTATGAAGAAAGTCTGTTTTGAAGAATCTATACAATAACAATAAATTCACCAACAGAAAATGAATGATAAAAGTACTTACCTGTCTAAGGGACACGCAATTTACCGGAAGACATCCACAACATTTTCTTTCAATGTCTGTATCCATTTCAATGCAATTATTACATTTGCACCAAGATGGTACACTTGAAGAACGACTTGCTAGTTCTGGCCCGCCTGACCCTTCACACAAAGAAAATACCAAACTTGGCTCTCTGTCAACTAGCTGTATTACTAACTCCCGCAATGATTTTCCTCCATCCTTTGTACCAGTTCCTGAAAAGTAAATAAATCATAAATGCATTTTTTGGGATGAATTCATGTAACTTGATCAGAGCTTCACAATGTAAATAAACAGGTTAATTATAGGCTTATTTTTTATTACTCCTACAACACAAGGATCTTCAGTTCAATTGTATATATCGATAGTAATATTTGATTATTAACCTTGTCAATGTATATTTGGCAAAAGAGTGATGAATATAACTGTCAAAATAAACATATAACTAATTACCATCACAAGTCAATTTAATAACATACCCCCATCTATATGTGAATGTTCTTATCTGTGTTTCCTGTCCCCGCTTTTCTCTCATCTCCTGTATTCTCTCTCTGTCTGACCTTGATACAGCAGCAGAACGTGTCCCTCGCCCACGTCCTCTTCCACGAGCTCCCCCTCTACTTCTACCTCCTGTTGATCTAGACCTAGACCTCCCCCTTGGACTGGATGTTGATGTAGACCTCTGTGTTGCAACAGCTGTGTCGGCTACAGCCCCTGCCTCGGCCACGACGTGGCTTTTCAATCTCCTGAACTTAAGTAAACAATAATCATGGATACAAAACCACACAAAAAAGGTCAGATAAAAATCTTTACCTTATTATCTAGGAAATAACTTTATACCGATACAACCAATATATTTTGTACTAAGTTGTAAGACTGAAATTTAATAAACAATCAACATCCTAGATTTGACATGATCACATATTTGAAAACTTATACCAAAAAACGCTATGATTTACAAGTCTTTCCATAAATACATGAGCGAAGATTAATCTCCTATATGAGGTGGTTCATATGCAGCATATATTTCTACCTTGAAGTAGCACAGTGACTTTTCCTTGTGGTCATTCACTGGGAAGACATGTATAATTATATTGTATGGAGATCAATCAAAACAGTATCTGGCTAGTCTTTAGAGGTTCATGGTTCAAGCACCTATCTAGCCAACACGTACAGTGAATACGTATCCTGCATTTTACATGTATCAAATAACAGAGATCTAGATAATTTGGTGCGATTAAAATTGCTTCGGGGGGGCCACATGGACTGAAAACTTTCATTTTACTATGGATTTTGCGTTTCTAACGCTATACCAACTAATTATTTTATAACAAATGTTCAGAAATATTACTTATAAATCATATGTTAACGACTGTAAACTTGAAAACCTTCAAAGTAAACAGAAAACGAATATCTCTTACCGTGTCCGACATCTCCGTTGTTTTGGTTCTCGTACTGTAGCCTCGTTTGGGTGTTCCAAAAATAGATAATGGCGGTCTATTTTTAAAAAGTTTTGGGTAAGTATTCCCCACGGTTTCCCGGCGTTTTAGATAACCGATCATGGTAACGAAAACACCAAAAAACATCTGAAAGTCATATCTAAACATACAAAACAACTTAATTGGGGTTCATGTCCCTTTAATATTCCACACCACAAAAATACCGTAAAATCAATTTCAAGCAAACAGAAAATCCAATCCCTTGAATGCTGTACGACTCCACAAAGCGTGATGCGAGGAAGGAAATACCACCTCTGTTGTGTTGAAATCGACCAATCATCTATTACAGATAGCAATATGTCGGCAAATATTTAACAATAGTATCCAATATGATTACTTCAATTTTTATTTCGGAATTTGCTCGTATTTGGGAGTTTTCCATTGTAATTTTTGAACCAGTGTAGACTGAATTTCGTACCAACAATATTGGTCCTGCCTTTAAAAAAGAGAACGAACGCAGTTTTTTTAGCTCACCAGGCCCGAAGCACTGTTGTTCTCATTGATAATTGTAAAAGTCACATTTACTACATGTATTCGCTTTCCCACTTCAGTACCATCCCCGGAAATCTTAATTTGGATATGTCTATCTGGTGCAAAGTCTTTATATATATATCTATTTATGAGATAATGCATTTGACAGATGTTTTTTTCAGTGATTGTTGAACACCAAGCCCATCAGGAGTAATTTGAATATTGAACTTTGAATTCAATTCTGACACAACTTTATTGAAAGTATAATTTCTTGGAAGTAATTTAATTAGCATACTGAACTCATGGTATGCTTCATTTGTAATATTAAAGGTTTCCAAGATATATATTAGTATATTTTTGTCATCAATATTGTCATTCAACTTTATTAAATTGTCTTTTGATCCTACATTAAAAAGTTTCAAAACTTCTTTCTTATTTCTCAGAACCGTAATAGAAATTGGAGTTTCATCACTTCTCTTTTAAAAAACTAAAAGCTGTTCTACACCTATCTGTGTCTTTTTTCCTACATTTTGATTGGTACCCAGGTGTACACTCTGCAAATGGCTTGCGCTTCAATGGGTTTTTTTACCTCTGTAGTTTCAGTTGCTATACTACATAACCTTTTTCTCAAGTCCTGATTTTCCTTTTCCACTTTCTCTAGTTCCTCCTGACATGAAGCCTTAACATTTTCTACAATTACCTGTGTTTCTTCCCTATCAACCTTTACATCCTAACTATATTTAGAAAACTGAAGTCCTTCCTTTAACTTTTTAATCTGATTATCACCCTTCACTTTAGCCCTTAAGGCTTTAGACTTCAATCTAAATAATTCTGACCTTAAATACTTAAGACTTAAGTCATTTGGAAGCAGCTTAAGGGTACAATGTGCTTGAAAAATTTGTTCAACAGTTTTCAAGTCAAGCGCCTTGTTCCAGAATTGGTCAAACGACACCAACATACTTAGCTGCAGATTACAATCTCCACGATAGTCACAAAAAATAACCAAATTTAAAGCCAAGCCGCGGGTTGACGTTGAATGGCGCAAAAGCAGTGTCGGTGCGGTAACTCTCAATTGTTTTCTCTGGCAAACAGATTTTACAAAAGAGATAACCAAAACTGTGGTTTCCACGGGGTTCTTTTTCACAGGGATCTTCAGGCAGGTACATGACCCAGTAGGTCCTTGTAGTTATGGATTTTAGCTGTGATGTTATTAGCAGAGTGCTCGGGTCTTTTATCGGCAGTGGTAAACAAGCTTTCAAGATAATACGTTTTTTTATTATATAAGCAATTTGTCTTCCCCTCGTTATATATTCAGACGTTCGATGTTTTTAACGTCACAATTTTTGCTCCCAAACACACCCTTTCAACATATGCTAGATGATATGGTATATGTGTTTTTGTTCTTGTAGCTTTTACTACATCTGCACATTCCGTTAATTTTTTTAACCCACCATCATCATATGGTGGGCTATTCAAATCGCTGTTCGTCCGTGGTCGTCGTCCGTCCTTCCATCCCGTTAACATTTCTTGTTACCAATATTTCTCAGAAAGGGCTGAAGGGAAGATTTCTCAAAATTCATATGCAGGTTCCCCTAGGGCCCTTATTGTGCATATTGCATTTTTAGACCGATCGGTGTACAAGATGGCCAACAGGTAGCCATCTTGGATCTTGATAGTTAAAGTTTGTTTACCGCTATTTCTCAGAAAGAAACTGAATGGATCTCTCTCAAATTTTATGTAGGTGCTCCTTGGACCTGCATATTGCATTTTCGGATCGACCGGTCAACAAGATGGCCAACAGGTAGCCATCTTGGATTTTAATAATTGAAGTTTGTTAGTGTTATATATCTCAGAAAGAATTGAAAAGATCTTTCTCAAATTTCATATGTAGTAATATGTAGTAAAAGTTTGAAAGGCAGAGAAAATATCCCTATTTACATTGTCAGACGTAGATCATTCTTTGGTGGGTGCCAAGATCCCTCTGGGATCTCTGTTGAAAATCATCCTGAATTAAAGGCACCCTTAATCTTACAAAACTGTCTATTTTGGTTCCAACTATTAGGTTTTCCTTTAGAAGAATTCCTGCCTTTAAGTAGGTCTTTATTTACTTGTATTTCTTCTAGCTGATCGTCCTTCATCACCTGGTCATAATTTTTACTCCCAGCCGGTAAGGGGCTAAAGAAATACATTGCTTACTGCTGTGTACCGGCCTGGCAGAGGACTAACGCATGATTGACCCTTCACATATGAGAGTTACACATTTTTGGCGCGCGACTAGTATTCAGTCAGGAAAGAACTTCGCGAACCCATGTTCGAATCTTGTCTATAGTAGGTTTAGACTTTGAGTACTGGCTTCAAAGGAGGTGTAATTACTGCATCACGAATTCCCCATGGACTTGTCAGAATTACTGGAGGAACCACTTCCGGTTCGGACGGTTTCTTGAACACTGGATGGTATGGTAGGTGCTGGTAAACTAACATTCAGCGGAATGTGAGCATGATGCGTTCCTCATTTGATCCACATGTCGCCTCCAGTACACTCCTGGTGAGATTTCCACACGGAACGACACAGGACCAGTCTGTTCATGGGGATCAGATTTTGCATAAATGGTGACCCTGACCCCCCTGGGGCAGGAGGGGCGGGGCCCAATAGGGGTAATAGAGGTAAATCCTATAAATCGCTACTTGTCCTAGAGTTCTGCATGGATTGCAACCAAATTTGGCCAGAAACTTCCTTAGGGGAAGGGGATCAGATTTTGCATAAATGGTGACCCTGACCCCCCTGGGGCAGGAGGGGCGGGGCCCAATAGGGGTAATAGAGGTAAATCCTATAAATCGCTACTTGTCCTAGAGTTCTGCATGGATTGTAACCAAATTTGGCCACAAACATCCTTGGGGGAAGGGGAACAGAACTTGTATAAATTTTGGCTCTGACCCCCCAGGGGGCAGGAGGGGCGGGGCCCAATAGGGGAAATAGAGGTAAATCCTATAAATCGCTACTTGTCCTAGAGTTCTGCATGGATTGTAACCAAATTTGGCCAGAAACATCCTTGAGGTTAACAGAATTCGTATAAATTTTGGCTTTGACCCCCTGGAGCAGAAAGAGTGGGGCCCAATAGGGGAATTAGAGGTAAATATTCAAATTCCTTCAGAAAAGAAACAATGAACTTGTATTCAGAACATTACTTGGCATTACAAACCAGGCGAGCGATACAGGCCCTCTGGGCCTCTTATCTGTTGTACATGTACCCCAGACTTTGCATCTTTCTTTACAGCACATATTCTGTGGATGATCGGCCAGTCTAGCGTGATGTTCCGCAGCCATTCGCGTCCAAAAGAGGTCTTCCTCCATCTGCGACAACATACAGGTCCAACATTTTTGTCTGTCCATTGTAGTCGACCTTGACCTTTGCTACTCCTAGTGTGTTGAGCTGTTCACAGGAGTGTGTTTTCAACCGTATGTCCTTCATTTTTTCTGATTTTTTTATTACATGATTTTATGCTAAAACAATAAGATATCTTTAAAAATCATGCCCGTTTTTGGCGAACTGAAAGTTTGCGGACAAAATAAGATAATTTTGTTGTATCCTGTGTGGGTGAATGTATAATTCTCTGACCCACTTTTTTCCAGTACCCGATCACATCGTGCACGTTTGCGTACATCCGCGAAATATATAGCGCCAATATCAAAATAAAAAACAATCAAAGAGAAAAGATTGTTGTCATTTTGAAGATACGTAGCGGTAATTTTTACTGTTTTGTCACTTCAATGATTACTTTTACAATTAAACCTACAACAGGGCCTTATTAGCACATCAAAGCCATGTCTGGGACAAACAATCATTGTCCATTTAGGGCTGTCAAACCAGAGCAACAACAAAGGAGGCCCTGGAGGACCGCGACTACCCGACGAGACTAGAAGCGCGACGCAAAGCATGGTTGAACGGTGACAACGCTGTCAATCATGCGGTCTTTTTGGTCCTTTTTTGCGCGGGGGGGCAGGTGTTATCTGAGCATTGGTTGCCGACATTCATCAGGTCTGGAAGCGCGCCCGACTATTATATCCTAAATTCCTGCCGAGCCCTCTGGGGGGAAAGATACACCAAAAACTCTTGGTTATATATGACCAGTGAATGACCCGTAAAAACCAACGACACGTCATCTCTAAATCTATCCCCTCCTCTGCTTCTGGAGTCCCTCTTCTCCCTCCTCCCCCTCATCTCCCTCTAACTCTCTCCCTCCTACTCTCCCCTCTGACGGGCAAGGACAGATAACTGCATCTTATCCCTCTGGTTTTTAAACAACACTATGTAGTGGGCGTTAAGGCTTATACTTCTGGCGTACTTTCCCTGTGCAAATATGTTCTGGGACAGATACACCGTGGTGATTTTAAGGTGGTGTATACCCACGGTTAAACAGCTCTAGGTAGTCCAAGTCCTGCACGATACGAAATATTAAATCGTCCAGTACCAACAGCATGTCCATGTCTCCGTCCCCGGCCCACTTCTCTAACTCCTGCTTCGTAGGTAAACCCTGAAAGAACTCGACATCCGGGCATTTCTGTTTTAATTCGGACAGTGCCGGTTGCCACCTAGCGTAAGCGTACACTATCTTACCGGGTCGACGAGTAAAAATACCCCCGTCTACGTTCATAATCATACGTTTCACGAAAGTAGTCTTACCACTCTGAGACGGGCCGCCCACGTAGATGGAACACGGGACCACGAAAGGAAGTGTGCAACGTTCTGACATGATGGAAGTGGAATGGGGCGGGCGTAACAAGGTTCTCTGTAGAATAGACGACAATCACAGCTTGTCGATATCGAGACGTAAAGGTCACTGCTGGATAAAAGTTAAAAAGGGTACGCGAGATCTGGCGCTGTCACCCGATGTTTTCGCTCTGCTATGCGACCTTAAAGAATCTGTACTGCTAGCGTGTGCATTCGTAGGTGATGGCGCAACCCCCGGGCCGCCGCCGCCGGATGCCGGACGATCTGAACACTTATCTCAGTAGTATTTACTTCAATTTAAAGCAGCCCGGTTCGTTTCGCAGCCCGAAACAGCTGTATAGGATAGTTCGCGAGAAAGGACAATACGACATCGGACTGACTAAGATCAGAAATTGGCTCCAAACGCAGGACCCCTACAGCCTCAATCGACCCGTGCGCAGACGTTTCCGCCGCCGAAAAGTATTGACAGGAGGGCTCAATCAACAATTCGAAGCTGATCTCATGGATGTACAGAATCTGGCCAAGTATAACGAAAATATCAGGTACATATTAATATGCATAGACGTATTCTCTCGTTACGTGATGGTGGCGCCATTGAAAGATAAGACTGCCGGGGAAACCATGAAGGGGTTTACGAAAATATTCGAGATCAGACAGGCACAAAAGCTACACACGGACCGGGGAAAAGAATTTACTTCCAATAAAATTGAAAAGTTCTTTAGAGACCGTGGCATTGTGCATTTCCTTAGCAACAACGAACCGAAAGCTTCCCTTTGTGAGAGGTTCATAAGGTCATTACGCAACATCATGTATCGTTACTTCAACGCCAAACAAACGTACGTGTATTTACCTATACTCGACGATTTGGTGAATAATTACAATCACACACCCCACTCGGCATTGGGGATAGCTCCTGCTGACGTCACTCCCGAAAACGAGGTGGACGTGTTGATACACCAGTATTTTCCGGAAAAGAAAGCGAGGAAGCCTAAGAGTGTGTTGAAGCCCCGAAAACTGAAAAGTGTTTTCAAATTTAAGCTCGGAGATAAGGTTCGCATATCGCATCTGAGGCGCACGTTCGATCGAGGCTACCACGAGACATTTACCGGTGAGATATTCACGGTGGTCGAGCGAGTGTATAAACAAGACATTCCGCTATACAAACTAAGGGATTACGCGGATAGGGACGTTTCGGGTACCTTTTATCAGAACGAGTTGCATAAGGTTGTTAATCCGGAAGACATACAATATCGGATAGAGCACGTGCTTAAAACGAGACGTCGTAAAGGACACAAGGAATTGTTGGTTAAATGGCTAAACTGGCCCAGCGAGTATAACTCTTGGATAGATGAGGGTACAGTCGTTAATTTGTGATGGACTTTTACGTTGTAGCCTCGTGCACGGATAGTATCGAATACCACCCCACCAATACACCGTGGCACTTTATCTGCGAATTTAAAACGCCGCTATATTTACCCAACACCTGGTATATGGGATTGACCGAGATCGGATTAAAGGATTCGATCGACACCTGTCTGTTTGTTTACTGTGACCTTATCGGTACGACCTTTGTGTCGGGCGATCGCAGACCGTTACTGAGACGCATCCAACCGGAACGAACAAAGCACGTCGTGTACAGCAGTCCACTGTACTTTCCAGTTATCTTACAAGAAACGCGTTCTTTAGAAATCTGGATTAAAACTGAAGAAAACGCGGACGCATTGGTACTAACAAAACCCACCACTTTAACGCTTCATTTTAAAACCTATCCATTCCTACTATAAAAATAAAAAAAAAATGACAGTTTACCTGCCGGACGTGGATAAGTGGACGAGATTTTTCATTCGCTCAGCTAAAACTACTCTGCCCCGACACGACAATAGGATACAGATTGGTGGAAGTCTCGGACACTCTTCATCCATTCCATCTTACATTGTACCTGTAGGACGAGACGAGCATCATCAACAACAGAAACAAGATCAACCCTCCTCTGTGCAGATCGTCTCGCCCACTCAGCAAGTAGTGGAACAGGCTCGTTCGGAATTGCGTCGAGAAAAGGGAGAAAAACGAAAGAGTCCTACGAAATCTAAGCACAACAAGAAAAAGAAGCCACGGAGAAGTAACTTTACTTCACTATGACGGCCGAGCAGTTTAACGAAGGTCTACCAAAAGAACTCATGCTGTTTTCTCTACCACCCACCCAGACTGGTGTAGAGAAGATGTATTTTGTCGACTGTCGTCCAGTCTCTCAAATCTCGGGCAGTGGACCGATCGAATTCCATATATCGGGACAGTCCAGCGATTACCTGGACCTACGAAGAAGCCAACTATTCGTCAAGACTCGTATACTCAAACAAGATGGATCGCCGTTGGTTGCAAACGAAAGCGCCGCATTCGTAAATATACCTCTACACAGTCTCTGGGGGCAAGTGGACGTGTCGCTACAGGGAAAGGTCTTATCAGGAAACTCGGGCAATTACGCGTATAAGGCCTACATACAGAGTTTGTTGAACTATGGTACATCTACGAAGGCAACGCAACTCTCCGCTCAACTGTATTACCAGGACACGCCCGGCAACATGGACGAGACCGACCCCGACGGTAACAACAGCGGCTTGTTCAGCCGTAATGAATTCACTAAAGGCAGCTTATCCGTTGATCTAATTGGTCCGCTTGCCGAGGACCTGTGTCGCCTCGACCGATATATCTTAAATGGAGTCAACGTGGAGATAAAACTCTACAGAAACAGGAACGCCTTTGTTCTGATGTCGGGGGAGAGCAATCCTAACTATCAAATAGAGCTACAGGAAGTGATATTTCGCGCATGTCGGGTACAGGTCAATCCCGGCGTGTTAGTCGGTCATAATAAAGCACTGGAGATATCGCCGGCTAAGTATCCTTTTGTCAAGACGGAGATTAAGACGGCTTCTGTACCGACAGGGCAAACTAGTTTTATTTGGGATAATTTGTATCAGTCAAAACTACCTACTAAGATAGTGGTCGGACTTGTCTCGGCCGATGCACTGACCGGCTCCTACGACAAGAATCCATTCAACTTTCAACCTTTTAATGCATCCACTATCGGCGTTTACGTCAACAATGTCAGTGTTCCATCTCGACCACACAAACTCGACCTGACCGGATCCGGACAGTGTTACGTCACGGCTTATAGAAGCTTATACGAGATCGCCGGTAAAGCCGACCTGGACGCTAATAACGGTATCGATCGTGACGACTGGCCAGAAGGATACGCCTTGGTCGGCTTCCAGATACAACCCCAATTCGGCACCGAGCAGTACTTGTCTCTGTCCCATCAAGCCAACGTTCGTCTGGAGATTAATTTTGACTCGTCTCTGAAAGAGACAGTTTCGTGCATCGTGTATTCTGAATTCAATGACATGTTTGAAATAGACCAGTCTCGCAGTGTCATCCTAAGTTAAAGATAATATGAACAGCAAACAGTTACACGATATCGTCAATAGTGACCCGCTTCTTAGACGGGCATTCGTCGGTGTGTATTCGATTGATACACTTTTGTCTGTAAAACTGTCTCGTTTTCCTGCTTGTCTCGTTGTCAACACGAAACCTCAATTACAGCTCGGCCATTGGATCGCTATACATTTTGACAGAAATCAAGTGCCAGAAGTCTTTGACCCATTAGCTAACGAAATACCCATCGAGATTGAAACATTTCTTTTTGGTCATTATACAAAGAATATTCGCCGCATTCAGAGTTACAATTCGACTCTTTGCGGGCGTTACTGTGTGCTGTATCTGATATCGAGGATTAGATATGGGCGTTCTGTCAAAGAATTTGTCAAAATGTTTAGCGATGATTACATGACGAATGATTTGTACGTATATGACATGTTTCGATTTATATATTGGATATAATACAAACTAATAAAATCTAAAGCAATATATTTTTTATTTGTTATTATACAGAAATCAAGTCCAACACTTCTTTCATTGATCAGAAAGTCACATATCGAACACTCAACACTTCACGTATTTTAATTCCTCTTCCGGTACTCCCATACTCTCCTTTATTTCCGCTTCCTTTTCCACAAGCACTTTCTCGTACAACGCAAGGAAGTCGCATTTTAGAACACTCATTTTCTGTTTAGTCATTGTCTTTATAAACAAGGCTAAAACGTCCGAGTAGTCCAGGATTTTCTTCGCCTTGTCGAAATGTGCCGCAATCTTGTCGGCCATCTCGCTCAGACAACCTTCGTTCATGTGCTGTAGTTGGCTGGGATGTTGAATACTACACCCGTAACAGTTCTCCTCAGAAAGTTTGTTAACGGTTTCGCGCAGTTTCCGTCCAACTGATTCCACCATGATGCGTTCATTCGTGCCTGTGGGCGACTTTGATTCAAAGTCCGCAATCTTTTCGTTTATAACCGCCACAAAGTCTAACAGTCGAAACCATTCTTCAACCTTCAGCGAAATTCCATATCGGGTTGGATTGATAGGTTGATCCGTGTTCTTCATGTAGTATACACGTATGTCCACCAGAGTCATATAACTGGAGGTGTACTTCGAGGCGATCCTCGACACGCTCACAAATCTGTTACTCGCCAGCTGCCAAGATTGTTTCTTTTCCTCGTTCAGTGTTTTAAATTCAGCTATAACTTCGTCAATCTCCTCGCTGAAACGGAGCAGACTTTTCCACTCTCGCACCTCCATCGATATGCCTTTCGTGCCGATCAGTTTCATTTCACCATTTTCTGCAGCAAGTTTCTTAACCTTAACTCTCATTTGCTCGTTCCAAATACCCGTATACAGGTATAACTCTTCGCCAAGCTCGTATAGATCAGACATGATTTCGGTGTTGGAAAAATGTCTAATGAACGATTGTAACACAAACGCTTATTTATAACCCTGTCCTCGTTTCTAACGACAACCAAACACTGGCGAAATACCGTTACTCCTGTCAATAGTATGCGTATAATACCTAATCTTACTTACATAGGTAAATAACAACAACACGTTCCGTTATCAAAACCAATAGCAACATCTTTATTAAACACATCCCCGAAAACACTCATATCGTTATGTACGTTCTCTAATCAAAACCATGGCACTTGTAGGTGCGAGTTCTTAGATACCGCTACAACAAATCTCCACGTTTGTCAAACATAACCCAGAGAACACGTTAATATTACATAAAATGTAAATAACAACAGCACATTCTCTTATCAAAACCCTTAGCAATATGTTGGTTCAACTACGTATAATCCTTTCAATTATATTAATCCGCTTTATCAATATTTGTCAAGAATTACTTCTAGGTCCCGTATTCTTACGTCACCCTAGTTACGACGTTGGTATTACGTCATTTGGGGAGCAACGGCATGCACTATACACTACTGTTATACACCAAAACAAGCTCCAAAATCAAAACATCGTCTGAACATGGTGATCGAGAGCGACTCAGAGTAGCCTTGACCGCCATTATATGAATGGAATTTCAACGAAAGTTGTGACGTCACGTATGACCCAGTGCTTTGACTGAAGTGACAAAACAGTAAAAATTACCGCTACGTATCTTCAAAATGACAACAATCTTTTCTCTTTGATTGTTTTTTATTTTGATACTGGCGCTATATATTTCGCGGATGTACGCAAACGTGCACGATGTGATCGGGTACTGGGAACAAGTGGGTTAGAGAATTATACATTCATCCAGGCAGGATATAACAAAATTATCTTATTTTGTCCGCAAACTTTCAGTTCGCCAAAAACGGGCATGATTTTTAAAGATATCTTATTGTTTTAGCATAAAATAATGTAATAAAAAAATCGGAAAAAATGAAGTAAAATGAAGGACATACGGTTGAAAACACACTCCTGTGAACAGCTCAACACACTAGGAGTAGCAAAGGTCAAGGTCGACTACAATGGACAGACAAAAATGTTGGACCTGTATGTTGTCGCAGATGGAGGAAGACCTCTATTTGGACGCGAATGGCTGCGGAACATCACGCTAGACTGGCCGATCATCCACAGTATATGTGCTGTAAAGAAAGATGCAAAGTCTGGGGTACATGTACAACAGACAAGAGGCCCAGAGGGCCTGTATCGCTCGCCTGGTTTGTAATGCCAAGTAATGTTCTGAATACAAGTTCATTGTTTCCTTTCTGAAGGAATTTGAATATTTACCTCTAATTCCCCTATTGGGCCCCATTCTTTCTGCTCCAGGGGGGTCAAAGCCAAAATTTATATGAATTCTGTTAACCTCAAGGATGTTTCTGGCCAAATTTGGTTACAATCAATGCAGAACTCTAGGACAGGTAGTGATGTATAGGATTTACCTCTATTTCCCCTATTGGGCCCGCCCTTCTATCCCCAGGGGGTCAGAGCCAAAATTTATACAAGTTCTGTTCCCCTTCCCCCCAAGGATGTTTCTGGCCAAATTTGGTTACAATCCCTCCGGAACTCTAGGACAAGTAGCGATTTATAGGATTTACTTCTATTTCACCTATTGGGCCTCGCCCCTCCTGCCCCAGGGGGGTCAGGGTCACCATTTATGCAAAATCTGATCCCCTTCCCCTAAGGAAGTTTCTGGCCTAATTTTGTTGCAATCCATGCAGAACTCTAGGACAAGTAGCAATTTATAGGATTTACCTCTATTACCCGTATTGGGCCCCGCCCCTCCTGCCCCAGGGGGGTCAGGGTCACCATTTATGCAAAATCCGATCCCCATGAACAGACAGGTCCTGTGTCGTTCCGTGTGGAAATCTCACCAGGAGTGTACTGGAGGCGACATGTGGATCAAATGAGGAACGCTCATGCTCACATTCCGCTGAATGTTAGTTTACCAGTACCTACCATACCATCCAGTGTTCAGAAACCGTCCGAACCGGAAGTGGTTCCTCCAGATAATTCTGACAAGTCCATGGGAATTCGTGATGCAGTAATTACACCTCCTTTGAAGCCAATACCATCTAAACCTACTATAACAGATTCGAACTTGGGTTCGCGAAACCCAAGCCGGTCTACTCGGATGTGCCCACCAGTCAAGTACAAAGACTTTGTAAATAGTTAATTCTATGTGGACACACTGTGTTCAGGGCATAATAAGCATAGGTTCATTTTCATTATATGATCAATAATTTCATCATGTTTTTAAAGGTTTAATTTGTTATTCTGTCATCTTTGTGTTGAACAATCAGTTATATACATGTTCTAGTCAAGAAAACAAAATAAGCCAAAGACAGTTTCAAAACTCTGACATTGAAAATTTTAATGATCATAAATATTAGGAATTTAGGACTATGTAATCATACGTTCAGTATTTCACAATTAAGAGGGGAGAAGTGTTGTGTATTTGTTATTATTGTATTCCGGATTAATAGTCCTTTCCTGTCTGAATACTAGTCGCGCCAAAAATTGTAACTCTCATATGTGAAGGTAATCATGGTTGTCTCTGCCAGACCGGTACACAGCAGTAAGAATGTTTCTTTGCCTTACCGGCTGGAGTAAAAATTACGATCAGGTGATGAAGGACGATCAGCTAGAAGAAATACAAGTAAATAAAGACCCACTTAAAGACAGGAATTCTTCTCAAGGAAAACCTAATAGTTGGAACCAAAATAGACAGTTTTGTAAGGTTAAGGGTGCCTTTAATTCAGGATGATTTTCAACAGAGATCCCAGAGGGATCTTGGCACCCACCAAAGAATGATCTACGTCTGACAATGTAAATAGGGATCTTTTCTCTGCACTTCAAACTTTAACTACATATTACTACATATGAAATTTGAGAAAGATCTTTTCAATTCTTTCTGAGATATATAACGCTAACAAACTTCAATTATTAAAATCCAAGATGGCTACCTGTTGGCCATCTTGTTGACCGGTCGGTCCGAAAATGCAATATGCAGGTCCTAGGAGCACCTACATAAAATTTGAGAGAGATCCATTCAGAACTTTCTGAGAAATAGCGGTAACAAACTTTAACTATCAAGATCCAAGATGGCTACCTGTCGGCCATTTTGTACACCGATCGGTCTAAAAATGCAATATGCACAATAAGGGCCCTAGGGGAACCTGCATATGAAATTTGAGAAAGATCCCATCAGCCCTTTCTGAGAAATATTGGTAACAAGAAATGTTAACGGATGGAAGGACGGACCACGGACCACGGACGAAAAGCGATTTGAATAGCCCACCATCTGATGATGGTGGGTTAAAAAATTAACGGAATGTGCAGATGTAGTAAAAGCTACAAGAACAAAAACAACATATACCATATCATCTAGGCATATGTTGAAAAGGTGTGTTTGGGAAAAATTGGGACGTTCGAATTCTGAATAAAGAGGGAGACAATTGCTATATAAAAACTAATACTCTGAAGTTTTACCTCCGAAAAAAAGACAGCACTAAAAGAATAAGAAATCCAAACGACAGACTCTGGTCAGTACCAGCTGAAATCCTGTGAAAAAGAAAATGGAACACAGTTGGTGATATCTTTTGTAAATTGTGCAGGAAACCATAGGATGTTACCTCATTTGGTCAACGACGCTTTGCTTTAAACTGGTTATAATTTCAAGAGAAATACTCTTAGCAAATTTTTGTCAATTGACCAATTCTGGAACAAGGCGCTTGACTTGAAAACTGTTGAACAAATTTTTCAAGCACATTGTACCCTTAAACTGCTACCAAATGACTTAAGTCTTAAGTATTTAAGGTCAGAATTATTTAGATTGAAGTCTAAAGCCTTAAGGGCTGAAGTGAAGGGTGATAATCAGATTAAAAAGTTTAAGAAAGGACTTAAGTTTTCTAAATATAGTTAGGATGTAAAGGTCGATAGGGAAGATACACAGGTAATGGTAGAAAATGTTAAGGCTTCATGTCAGGAGGAACTAGAGAAAGTGGAAAAGGAAAATCAGGACTTGAGAAAAAGGTTATGTAGTATAGCAAGTGAAACTACAGAGGTAAAAAAAAACCATTGAAGGGCAAGCCATTTGCAGAGTGTACACCTGGGTACCAATCAAAATGTAGGGAAAAAGACACAGATAGGTGTAGAACAGCTTTGAGTTTTTTTAAAAGAGAAGTGATGAAACTCCAATTTCTATTACGGTTCTGAGAAATAAGAAAGAAGTTTTGAAACTTTTTGATGTAGGATCAAAAGACAATTTAATAAAGTTGAATGACAATATTGATGACATAAATATACTAATATATATCTTGGAAACCTTTAATATTACAAATGAAGCATACCACGAGTTGAGTATGCTATTTAAAGTACTTCCAAGAAATTATACTATCAATAAAGTTGTGTCAGAATTGAATTCAAAGTTCAATATTCAAATTACTCCTGATGGGCAGTGTTCAACAATCACTGAAAAAACATCTGTCAAATGCATTATCTCATAAATTAGATATAGATAAAGACTTTGCACCAGATAGACATATCCAAATTAAGATTTCCGGGGATGGTACCCAAGTGGGAAAGCGAATAATGTAGTAAATGTGACTTTCACAATTATCAACAGTGCTTCGGTCCAGGACAACTATCCATTAGCTATTATTAGAACAGAATATAATGAACTTGAAATTGGTCTAGATGACATCAGAAGAGAAGTAGGCCAGTTACAGGGAACTACACTGAGGGTAAACGGAAAAAAATTTCAAATTGAAATAATGTTTGGGGGTGATTATAAATTTCTTCTGATAGTTTGTGGAATACTTTCGATTGTTTGCAAACACTTTTGCCTTTATTGTACTTGTAGTTAAACCGAGAAGCTAGATCTGACAAAAACTTGGTCTATGGACAATACTGCGCATGGGGCTCGGCTTGAATACAAGTATGATGAGGAAGGGCAACGCATGCCGAATAGAAAAAAAACCGAAAGATGTGCGTAATTGTTTCTCAGTTTCCAACAAACCTTTATTCCCCACAATCACACCCCACCGTTTTGTAATAGATCATCTCCATATGTTCTTGCGCATATCTGACAGGTTATTCAATCTTGTCTCTGATCTGAGGTGTTTGGACAACATAAAAGCTAATTCAACTTTTACTTCAACACAAAAAAGACAAGTTAAAGAATATGTTGAAGCTTGAGAGTGTGTTACAGATGTTGGGAATACATTTTGAACTTGATGCAAATGTTGACAGTAAAAAAATAGAGTATCGTGAGCTTACTGGTGACTTTTTGATTATCAAAATAAAGCTACGCAGATTCAGCAGCTGTGGGATGGGTTTAAAGTGTTGTTATTTTTCGGGTCGATCCAAAATCCAAGATGGCCGCCACAGCCGCCATCTTGAAAACACATTTTAAACTTTTTCTCAAGTTTCTAAGGGTGCGAATCGGCTGAAACTTGCAAGAAATAATCCCGACATGGTCCCGACAAATTGTTGTTGTTTTTCGGGTCAATCCGAAATCCAAGATGGCCGCCATAGCTGCAATCTTGAACACACATTTTGAACTTCTTCCTAAGTTCTACCGGTGCGATTTGGCTGAAACTTATATAAAATGATCCTAACATGGTCCTGACAAAGTGTTATTATTATTCAGGTCGATCCGAAATCCAAGATGGCCACCACAGCCGCCATCTTGAAAACTTGTTTGTTTGTTTGTTTGTTTGAGTTTTACGGCCCATCGACAACTAAGGTCATTTAGGGCCAAACTACAAGTCATGCATTAATATCAGGATAAAAGTTCAGGGTAAGAAAAAGCAAGTAAGGACTAAAACACAGATTGTAAACGTTAATTTGATAAAAAAAAAAGGTTTGCATGGGATAAAATAAATTTGGCTAAAAACACATGAGAAAGCTCATGCACAATGTTGATGAAACGATGAAATGTTGAGTTGATACGATGTATGATGAGAAAACGTTCATATTTAGCTTAAAATACCAATCTCTTTGAGATAATTAAAAATACGATTATGTCTCACGGCATGAAACAAAGTGTACATGTCGGAGACATCGTAGTGCTTATCTCGTATGTGCTTAAAATCAATACAGTGCACTAAGATATGCTCCACTGTGAGAGGAGAATCACATTCATGGCATGTAAGAGGATCCTCCCCTCTCAATAGATAGGAATGTGTAAAATATGTGTGTCCAGTTCGGAGCCGAGAGAGAACAACTTCCTCTCTGCGGTCTTTCCGACTGGACAGTTTAGGATTAAGTGTAGGTTGAATTTTAAACAGTTTATTGTTTGTTTCGGTAGACCACCTTTGTTGCCAATGGTGTTTGATGGCTGACTGAATTGAAGGTTTGATGTCGGTGTATGGTAGTTTCAAATCTGTTTGTGCTAGGCGAAGAGCAGTCTTAGCTGCTTTATCAGCCTGTTCATTCCCCTTTATACCCACATGACTGGGAATCCAGAGATAAGTAATTTGAGTTTTAGAAGATAATCGAAATGTTCGGATTAAAAGACTTTGGATTAGAGTATTTCTAGGGCTTCTTGATTTCAAAGCCTGAAGAACCGAAAGAGAGTCTGAACAGATGATTGCCTTTTCGATGCGGTGTTCTTCGATATGGTCAAGCGCCAGACCGATAGCACATGCTTCCGCAGAGAAAATGGAGGCAGTATCCGGGAGTCGGATAGAGGAGCAGTGATTAGATGTACAGCATGCTGCCGCAACATTATCACCATCTTTTGATCCGTCAGTGTAGATCTGAACATGGTCAGGGAAAGCCCTAATGCACTCCCGAAAGGAGGATTTGTGTTCTTCGGGTAATGCACTGGATTTTGCCCTCTCATGTAGAGATAAAATTGATATCAGGTGTTTGAATGAGCCATGGTGGTACATCCGATACGGTGTACTCGTCAATGGTGTCGAAAGTTATATTAAGTTCCAGCAAAAATTTTGAAATTCTGATGCCAAATGTTGGTATGAGCTTTTGATTTTGTGTAAATATTTCTTGATGTTGTGGATTGAATACAAGGTTAAATGCAGGATTTTTGGGGTTGGATTTCAGTTGAGCAGCATACTGTAAGGATAATTTCTTTCGTCGATCGTCTAGTGATGGCTCATTAGCTTCCACATGGAGACTCTTCACAGGTGTTGTTCGAAAAGCTCCAAGTGCGAGACGCAGTCCCTGATTCTGTATAGGGTCAAGCATCTGTAGATAGGAGCTGCGAGCCGATCCATAGACAATAGAGCCGTAGTCAAGTTTTGATCTAATAAGTGCCCGATAGATACGTAGAAGCATTTCACGGTCTGCACCCCAATCAGAATGGGAAAGAACTCGTAGAATGTTCAGCGCCTTCGAGCACTTATCCTTCAGATGTTTGATATGTGGAACAAAGGACAGTTTCGAATCTAATATTAGTCCAAGAAATTTAGTTTGTTCAACTACTGGAATTTTAATTCCATTGAGTGTGAGGTCAGGATCATTGTGTGGTTTTCGTTTTTGACAGAAGTGCATACAGACAGTTTTTGATCTTGAAAATCTAAAGCCATTTTCGTCAGCCCAATTTTGTAATTTGCCTAAACATTGTTGTAGTTGCCGTTCTATAGTGTGCATGTTTTTTGATCTGTAACAGATCAAGAAATCATCCACAAATAGAGACCCTTCCGTAGATTGGCCAAGACATTTGGTTATGCTGTTAATTTTTAGTCCAAAAAGTGTGACGGACAAGATACCACCCTGAGGGACGCCCATCTCCTGTGTTTCTGTTTCTGAATAAGTTGAACCCGTTCGAACTTTGAAATGCCTGTCAGATATAAAATTTGATATAAACTTTGGCAAATTACCACGTATACCGATATCATGGAGATCGTTCATGATTCCATATTGCCAAGTTGTGTCGTATGCCTTTTCAAGGTCAAAGAATACGGCCACAAGATGTTCTTTCTTGGCAAATGCTTCTCGTATAAATGTTTCTAGTCTAACTAAGTGGTCTACCGTTCCCCTGCGGTTTCTAAAGCCGCTTTGCAAAGGACTTAAAATATTGTTTGATTCCAGGAACCAAACTAATCTGGTATTTATCATACGTTCTAGAGTTTTACAAATACAGCTCGTCAATGAAATAGGACGATAGTTATTGGCATCGGTAGCATCTTTCCCGGGCTTCGGAAGGGGTATAATAGTAGATTCCTTCCAAGACTCGGGAATTTTGCCAGAAGAGTAAACTTGATTAAATATAGTTAAAAGACATTTTAGTGAAGAGTCTGGTAATTGTTTTAAAAACATATATGGAATTTCGTCTGGTCCAGCTGCCGAGTCCTTTGATTTCTCAAGGGACTCGAGCAATTCTGGTAACTCGAAAGGCCTAATTTTGAAAACACATTTTGAACTTCTTCTCAAGTTCTACCAGTGCGATTTGGCTGAAACTTGCATGAAATGATCCTGACATGGTCCCGACAAAGTGTTGTTAAATCTCTGGTTGATCCCAAATCGAAAATGGCTACCATGACACTATATCTAATTAATTTCCTATATGATTACTGCCAAGGTAGTCAGATGACCGTTAAGGCCCTTGGGCCTCTTCTTTTTCTTTGATTTTGTTTACTTCCTTTAATTTCTTGTGAACTATGCCAAATTAGAATTAACTGTTGATTATGGACTGGTTCTGTATTTATCTTCATTTTTTTAGCATTGTTATATTTATTTGATTTGTTGAAATGCCAGTAAGGCTTTGTTTTAATTAAATTTAATGAAATTAAAAAACAAGAGGCCCATGGGCCTTAACGGTCACCTGTGTTCAGCTACAGAATGAAACAAAGACATGCATATAAACACTATATATTTGGCCATCAGGCCCTTGAAGTCAGTCAGTGATTTTATAAAATTTGACTTTTTAATCTATGAAGATTATTTGGTTCCATCAAATCCGTGAATTCAGAAGAAAGGTCTTTGAAATGTTATCCATTTTGACCCCTTTTGGCCCCTGGGGGTCGGCCAGGACCAATATGGATATGAATAAAGTTCCTAAATGTGTTTTTCATATATAAACTATAGTAAATTTGACCCCCTCCCCAGGGGAAAATCTGAGATCCCAGGGCCATGAAATTCACAAATTTTTGTAAAGGGCCTTAAGACCTTCCAATCTATCAAGAGTATCTGGTTCCATTAAATCTGTGAATTCAAAAAGAAGATTTTTGAAATTACCATTTTGACCCTTTCTGGCTCCGCCCCTCTGGCCCCTGGGGGTCGGCCATGACCAATATGGATATGATGTTAAAATGCTATTTCAGACTAATAATTCTAACCCAGTTTGACTAATTTCCTATGAAAAATAGGCAAATAATGTTCATAAATGTGTTTTTCTTATATAAACTAAAGTAAACTTGACCCCCTCCCCAGAGGGAAACATGAGACCCCCCGGGTCATATTATTCACAATTTTTGTAAAAGGACTTTAAGACCTTTCCATCTATGCAGAGTATTTGATTCTACCAGTTCAAGATTTTTTTGAAGTTTTAGCCTATTTGATCCGTTTTGGGCCCCGCCCCTAAGGCCCCTGGGGATCAGTCATGGAAAATTTGGTAATAAGATTCAATGACCATCACATAGGGATATTTCTGACTACAATTGACTAATTTCCTATTATAATGACTAAATAATGCTCAAAAATGTGTTTTTCCCTATATAAACTACAGTAAACTTAACCCCCTCCCCAGGGGGAAACCAGAGACCCAAGGGTCATATAATTCAAAATTTTCATAAAACATCTTAAGACCTGTCCATCTATGACGAGTATTTGATTGTACCATTTCCAGTATTTAAGAAGAAGATTTTTAAAGTTTTAGCCTATGTTTATTAAAATTTCAGTCTTACAACTTAGTACAAAATATATTGGTTGTATCGGTATAAAGTTATTTCCTAGATAATAAGGTAAAGATTTTTATCTGATCTTTTTTGTGTGGTTTTGTATCCATGATTATTGTTTACTTCAGATTGATTATGAAGTTCAGGAGGTTGAAAAGCCACGTCGTGGCCGAGGCAGGGGCCGTGGCCGTGGCCGACACACAGCTGATGCAACACAGAGGTCTCCATCAACATCCAGGCCAAGGGGGAGGTCTAGGTCTAGATCAACAGGAGGTAGAAGTAGAGGGGGAGCTCGTGGAAGAGGACGTGGGCGAGGGACAAGTTCTGCTGCTGTATCAAAGTCTGACAGAGAGAGAATACAGGAGATGAGAGAAAAGCGGGGACAGGAAACACAGATAAATACATTCACATATAGATGGGGGTATGTTATTAAATTGACTTATAGCACTATAAAAAGGGCAACAGTTCCACTATAAAAGAGGACACGACATGAATATACCGCAGTCTCCCAAAACACTCACCTCGCACAACATACACGCAACACACAGCATACATGGGAGGCCGTCCTTACATGACCCTGGCTGTTAATAGGACGTTAATAAATCAAACAAACAAACAAACAAATTGTGATGGTAATTATTTATCTGTTTATTTTGACAGTTATATTCATCACTCTTTTGCCAAATATACATTGACAAGGTTAATAATCAAATATTACTATCGATATATACAATTGAACTGAAGATCCTTGTGTTGTAGGAGTAATAAAAAAAAATAAGCCTATAATTAACCTGTTTATTTACATTGTGAAGCTCTGATCAAGTTACATGAATTCATCCCAAAAAATGCATTTATGATTTATTTACTTTTCAGGAACTGGTACAAAGGATGGAGGAAAATCATTGCGGGAGTTAGTAATACAGCTAGTTGACAGAGAGCCAAGTTTGGTATTTTCTTTGTGTGAAGGGGCAGGCGGGCCAGAACTAGCAAGACGTTCTTCAAGTGTACCATCTTGGTGCAAGTGTAATAATTGCATTGAAATGGATACAGACGTTGAAAGAAAATGTTGTGGATGTCTTCCGGTAAATTGTGTGTCCCTTAGACAGGTAAGTACTTTTACCATTCATTTTCTGTTGGTGAATTTGTTGTTATTGTATAGATTCTTCAAAACAGATTTTCTTCATACTCACTGTATTTGTATATTTGACCATTGTTTAAATTTTAAAGTATATTTACAGTGATTAATTTATTTTCCAATGGCAAAGCATTCTTTGGTTTATTGTTGACCAAACTAGCTTTTAGGTTTTTCAGATAGATATCGCTATATGGATACAGGAACTCACGATTTTATTGTTTGTATAAAATTTATTTTTCAGGAAATGGATAGACTTGTCCTTGTCCCATGTTCTGGCATTGGGAAATGCTTACCAGCAGGACATGCTTGGTCGTTTCGGACAAATAATCGACGATAATAATCAGCATAATATGAGACATTCAGGTTACAGGAATTTTACTCTGTGGAGACACGGAAAACTGGGACAGGGAAGGCGCAGAGTCATCCCAAGCTGCTGTGTCAAGAAAATCAGGGAAAGTTATCCAAGTTCAACAAACACATACACTGGATTTATTCCCGGGAGATATGTGTAAGTTCATGGTCTCTGTCATTTTTGTTTAGTGCTATAGCCTGGATTTTGTCAGTGCTACAGCCTGAAGTTTGTCAGTGCTATAGCCTGAAGTTTGTCAGTGCTACAGCCTGGAGTTTGTCAGTGCAATAGCCTGAAGTTTGTCAGTGCTACAGCCTGGAGTTTGTCAGTGCTATAGCCTGAAGTTTGTGTCAGTACTATAGCCTGGAGTTTGTCAGTGCAATAGCCTGGAGTTTGTCAGTACTACAGCCTGGAGTTTGTCAGTGCAATAGCCTGAAGTTTGTCAGTGCTACAGCCTGGAGTTTGTCAGTGCTAGTTTGAAGTTTGTCAGTGCTACAGCCTGGAGTTTGTCAGTACTACAGCCTGGAGTTTGTCAGTGCTATAGCCTGAAGTTTGTCAGTGCTATAGCCTGGAGTTTGTCAGTGCTACAGCCTTAAGTTTGTTGGTGCTACAGCCTGGAGTTTGTCAGTGCTATAGCCTGGAGTTTGTCAGTGCTATAGCCTGGAGTTCGTCAGTACTACAGCCTGGAGTTTGTCAGTACTATAGCCTGGAGTTTGTCAGTGCTATAGCCTGAAGTTTTGTCAGTGCTATAGCCTGGAGTTTGTCAGTGCTACAGCCTTAAGTTTGTGGTGCTACAGCCTGGAGTTTGTCAGTAATACAGCCTGGAGTTTGTCAGTACTACAGCCTGGAGTTTGTCAGTGCTATAGCCTGAGGTTTGTCAGTGCTATAGCCTGGAGTTTGTCAGTGCTACAGCCTGGAGTTTGTCAGTGCTACAGCCTGAAGTTTGTCAGTACTACAGCCTGAAGTTTGTCAGTGCTACAGCCTGGAGTTTGTCAGTGCTAGTTTGAAGTTTGTCAGTGCTAACAGCCTGGAGTTTGTCAGTACTACAGCCTGGAGTTTGTCAGTGCTATAGCCTGGAGTTTGTCAGTGTTACAGCCTGGAGTTTGTCAGTGCTATAGCCTGAAGTTTGTCAGTACTATAGCCTGGAGTTTGTCAGTGCAATAGCCTGGAGTTTGTCAGTACTTACAGCCTGGAGTTTGTCAGTGCTATAGCCTGGAGTTTGTCAGTGCAATAGCCTGGAGTTTGTCAGTACTACAGCCTGGAGTTTGTCAGTGCTATAGCCTGGAGTTTGTCAGTGTTACAGCCTGGAGTTTGTCAGTGCTATAGCCTGAAGTTTGTCAGTACTATAGCCTGGAGTTTGTCAGTGCAATAGCCTGGAGTTTGTCAGTACTACAGCCTGGAGTTTGTCAGTGCTATAGCCTGGAGTTTGTCAGTGTTTATAGCCTGGAGTTTGTCAGTGCTATAGCCTGGAGTTTGTCAGTACTACAGCCTGAAGTTTGTCAGTGCTACAGCCTGGAGTTTGTCAGTGCTAGTTTGAAGTTTGTCAGTGCTACAGCCTGGAGTTTGTCAGTGCTATAGCTTGGAGTTTGTCAGTGCAATAGCCTGGAGTTTGTCAGTACTACAGCCTGAAGTTTTGTCAGTGCTACAGCCTGGAGTTTGTCAGTGCTAGTTTGAAAGTTTGTCAGTGCTACAGCCTGGAGTTTGTCAGTACTACAGCCTGGAGTTTGTCAGTACTACAGCCTGGAGTTTGTCAGTGCTATAGCCTGGAGTTTGTCAGTGTTACACAGCCTGGAGTTTGTCAGTGCTATAGCCTGAAGTTTGTCAGTAACTATAGCCTGGAGTTTGTCAGTACTACAGCCTGGAGTTTTGTCAGTGCTATAGCCTGGAGTTTGTCAGTGTTACAGCCTGGAGTTTGTCAGTGCTATAGCCTGGAGTTTGGCAGTACTATAGCCTGGAGTTTGTCAGTGCTATAGCCTGGAGTTTTGTCCAGTACTATAGCCTGAAGTTTGTCAGTACTATAGCCTGGAGTTTGTCAGTGCTACAGCCTGGAGTTTGTCAGTGCTATAGCCTGAAGTTTGTCAGTGCTATAGCCTGAAGTTTTGTCAGTGCTACAGCCTGGAGTTTGTCAGTGCAATATGCCTGAAGTTTGTCAGTGCAATAGCCTGGAGTTTGTCAGTGCTATAGCCTGAAGTTTGTCAGTGCTATACCTGAAGTTTGTCAGTGCTATAGCCTGAAGTTTGTCAGTACTACAGCCTGGAGTTTTTTGTCAGTACTACAGCCTGGAGTTTGTCAGTGCTATAGCCTGAAGTTTGTCAGTGCAATAGCCTGGAGTTTGTCAGTGCTATAGCCTGGAGTTTGTCAGTGCTATAGCCCTGAAGTTTGTCAGTGCTATAGCCTGAAGTTTGCCAGTGCTATAGCCTGAAGTTTGTCAGTGCTCGACGAACACATACACTGGATTTATTCCAGGGAGATATGTGTAAGTTCATGGTCTGTCATTTTTGTTTAGTGCTATAGCCTGGAGTATGTAAGTGCTATAGCCTGAAGTTTGTCAGTACTACAGCCTGGAGTTTGTCAGTGCTATAGCCTGGAGTTTGTCAGTGCTATAGCCTGAAATTTGTCAGTACTATAGCCTGAAGTTTGTCAGTGCTACAGCCTGGAGTTTGTCAGTGCTAGTTTGAAGTTTGTCAGTGCTACAGCCTGGGGTTTTGTCAGTGCTAGTTTGAAGTTTGTCAGTGCTACAGCCTGGGGTTTTGTCAGTGCTAGTTTGAAGTTTGTCAGTGTTACAGCCTGGAGTTTGTCAGTGCTAGTTTGAAGTTTGTCAGTGCTACAGCCTGGAGTTTGTCAGTGCAATAGCCTGGAGTTTGCCAGTGCTACAGCCTGGAGTTTGTCAGTGCTACAGCCTGAAGTTTGTCAGTGCTAGTTTGAAGTTTGTCAGTGCTACAGCCTGGAGTTTTTTAGTACTGTAGTCTGAGGTTTGTCTTGCGGTGCATGTTCTATGATAGGTGTGAGTACACTGCTGGGAACAGTTGTTGCTCATTTAGCAATACTTAGTTTATATTTGTTCAAAAAATAATGCTTGACATTTTTTCAGTTGAATATTTTGTATTTTTGATGATTGTAATTTATACACAATTTCATTATCCAATTGAGTTTTGTTAGTGCATCAAACTCTGGGCTTCCTTTCTTCATGACGTTTCCATAGTAATTCACACCACAGTAATTCACATCTGAATTACAAGATATCAATTCGGTTACAAAATATATTCACTAAAGAACAATGAAATTCAAATCAATACATCCAAACAAATCAGCATTCCACATTTTCAAGACGATTTTCTTCTTATTGATAAGACTTATTTTTTCCCACCGAAACATCATATCAATAATCAGTTACAATTGACACATGACATTATTTTCTGACATTAATAATCAATGATCAGTTATGTGCCATCATTCACAGTAACAAAAACGCACATCTTCAACCATCTTATTTCACAGTCACATTCTGTCGGTCAAAACACACAAAATATGTTATATACCGTATAGTCATCTTATTTCCCATGGCGTATTCAACCTAATAAGTGCCCCCATTCCTATAAGCACCCTTCCACCTTTTTGAGGTCTGGAATTCAATACATACTAAACAATGTGAAAGCTGTGGTTTCTTTATTTGATTTTTTTATGTTGATTGATGGCTTACTATCTGCAACAATTTTATGAAAGGCTAGTCCAAATTGAATTCAACTAGCATCCCTTAGCTCTTGTTTTTCAATGTTTCATCAATGCACTTATTGGGTCGTATAAAGTCGTATAAGTATATCACATTCTGCCTGTCTCATCACATTTGTCCAAGTCACATTTGTCCAAGTCTTAAAATCTTGATCTTTTCCTTTCTGCCAACACCTTTGTAGGTTGGGGCGATACCTCTGCAATTGTTGGCCGAATCTTGCGTGGGTCATCTTCCTCGAGTTGGAATGTTTTAGGAATTGTACCCTGGTAGCTTCCAATGCTGTTGACAATCGTTGACAGCAAGTCTATCATATATGAAAACTTTTTACTTTCCTTCACAAAAACGGCACTTAAATTCTTATTTTTCCGATTACTTTCTGGCATACCTGCAAAGATAAAAAAAAATATATCAGACTTGTAGTAGGGAAACTAGAAATTTATAATTCAAATCCTAGGAATAAGGTTTCAGCGAATTCCAATTACTTTTTTTCATAATGAGCTATACCAATATTTATGTTTTTTTTCTCCTTATATGACATGACGATATGAGTTTGTTTGTGTTTTACGGCCCATCGACTGTAAGAGAATTTTGCAACCACGATCACAATGGCGAGGTGACCCTCGCCAAAAATACGATTATGTCTCACGGCATGAAACAAAGTGTACATGTCGGAGACATCGTAGTGCTTATCTCGTATGTGCTTAAAATCAATACAGTGCACTAAAATATGCTCCACTGTGAGAGGAGAATCACATGCATGGCATGTGGGAGGATCCTCCCCTCTCAATAGATAGGAATGTGTAAAATATGTGTGTCCAGTTCGGAGCCGAGAGAGAACAACTTCCTCTCTGCGGTCTCTCCGACTGGACAGTTTAGGATTAAGTGTAGGTTGAATTTTAAACAGTTTATTGTTTGTTTCGGTAGACCACCTTTGTTGCCAATGGTGTTTGATGGCTGACTGAATTGAAGGTTTGATGTCGGTGTATGGTAGTTTCAAATCTGTTTGTGCTAGGCGAAGAGCAGTCTTAGCTGCTTTATCAGCCTGTTCATTCCCCTTTATACCCACATGACTGGGAATCCAGAGATAAGTAATTTGAGTTTTAGAAGATAATCGAAATGTTCGGATTAAAAGATTTTGGATTAGAGTATTTCTAGGACATCTTGATTTCAAAGCCTGAAGAACCGAAAGAGAGTCTGAACAGATGATTGCCTTTTCAATGCGGTGTTCTTCAATGAGGTCAAGAGCCAGACCGATAGCACAAGCTTCCGCAGAGAAAAAGGAGGCAACATCTGGAAGTCGGATAGAGGAACAGTGATTAGATGTACAGCATGCTGCCGCAACTTTAACAGGTAAGAATATTCACATATAGATGGGGGTATGTTATTAAATTGACTTGCGATGGTAATTATTTATTTGTTTATTTTGACAGTTATATTCATCACTGTTTTGCCAAATATACATTGACAAGGTTAATATAAATATAAAAAAATAAGCCTATAATTAACCTGTTTATTTACATTGTGAAGCTCTGATCAAGTTACATGAATTCATCCCAAAAAATGCATTTATTTCTCCTCTCACAGTGGAGCATATTTTATTGCATTGTATTGATTTTAAACACATACGAGATAAATACTACGATGTCTCCGACATGTACACTTTGTTTCATGCCGTGAGACATAATCGTATTTTTAATTATCTCAAAGAGATCGGTATTTTAAGCAAAATATGAACGTTTTTCTCATCATACATCGTATCAACTCAACATTTCACCGTTTCATCAACATTGTGCATGAGTTTTCTCATGTGTTTTAGCCAAATTTATTTTATCCCATGCAAACCTTTTTTTATCAAATTAACGTTTACAATCTGTGTTTTAGTCCTTACTTGATTTTTCTTACCCTGAACTTTTATCCTGATATTAATGCATGACTTGTACTTTGGCCCTAAATGACCTTAGTTGTCGATGGGCCGTAAAACTCAAACAAACAAACAAACAAAGCATTTATGATTGATTCACTTTTCAGGAATTGGTACAAAGGATGGAGGAAAATCAATTGCGGGAGTTAGTTATACAGCTAGTTGACAGAGAGCCAAGTTTGGTATTTTCTTTGTGTGAAGGGGCAGGTGGGCCAGAGCCATCAAGACGTTCTTCAACACTACCATCTTGGTGCAAGTGCAATAATTGCATTGAAATGGATACAGACATGGAAAGAAAATGTTGTGGATGTCTTCCGGTAAATTGCGTGTCCCTTAGACAGGTAAGTTCTGTTACCATTCATTTTCTGTTGGTGAATTTGTTGTTATTGTACGGATTTTCTTCATACTCACTGTATTTGCATATTTGACCATTGTTAAAATTTAAAGTATATTTACAGTGATTAATTTATTTTCCAACGGCAAAGCATTCTTTGGTTTATTGTTGACCAAACTAGCTTTTAGGTTTTTCAATATTGCTATATGGATACAGGAAATCGCCATTTTATTGTTTGTATAAAATTTATTTTTCAGGAAATGGATAGACTGGTCCTTGATCCCCAAGTCCTGGCATTGGGAAATGCCTACCAGCAGGACATGCTTGGTCGTGTCGGACAACGAATCGACGATTATAATAGGCATATGAGACATTCAGGTTACAGAAATTTTACTCTGTGGAGACATGGAAGACTGGGACAGGGAAGGCGCAGAGTCATCCCAAGCTGCTGTGTCAAGAAAATCAGGGAAAGTTATCCAAGTTCAACAAACACATACACTGGATTTATTCCAGGGAGATATGTGTAAGTTCATGGTCTCTGTCAGTTTTGTTTAGTGCTATAGCCTGGAGTCTGTCAGTGCTATAGCCTGGAGTCTGTCAGTGCTATAGCCTGGAGTTTGTCAGTGCTATAGCCTGGAGTTTGTCAGTGCTATAGCCTGAAGTTTGTCAGTGCTACAGCCTGGAGTTTGTCAGTGCTATAGCCTGAAGTTTGTCAGTGCTATAGCCTGAAGTTTGTCAGTGCTATAGCCTGAAGTTTGTCAGTGCTATAGCCTGGAGTTTGTCAGTGCTATAGCCTGGAGTTTGTCAGTGCTTATAGCCTGGAGTTGTCAGTGCTATAGCCTGAAGTTTGTCAGTGCTATAGCCTGAGTTTGTCAGTGCTATACCTGAAGTTTGTCAGTGCTAAGCCTGGAGTTTGTCGTGCTATAGCCTGGAGTTTGTCAGTGCTACAGCCTGGAGTTTGTCAGTGCTATAGCCTGAAGTTTGTCAGTGCTACAGCCTGAAGTTTGTCAGTGCTACAGTTTGAGTTTGTCAGTGCTAAGCCTGGAGTTTGTCAGTGCTAGTTGAGCTAGCCTGGAGTTTGTCAGTGCTAAGCCTGAAGTTTGTCAGTGTTACAGCCTGGAGTTTGTCAGTGCTAGGAAGTTTGTCAGTGCTATAGCCTGGAGTTTGTCGGTGCTATAGCCTGAAGTTTGTCAGTGCTATAGCCTGAAGTTTGTCAGTGCTATAGCCTGGAGTTTGTCAGTGCTGTAGCCTGGAGTTTGTCAGTGCTATAGCCTGAAGTTTGTCAGTGCTATAGCCTGGAGTTTGTCAGTGCTATAGCCTGGAGTTTGTCAGTGCTATAGCCTGGAGTTTGTCAGTGCTATAGCCTGAAGTTTGTCAGTGCTACAGCCTGGAGTTTGTCAGTGCTATAGCCTGAAGTTTGTCAGTGCTATAGCCTGGAGTTTGTCAGTGCTAGTTTGAAGTTTGTCAGTGCTATAGCCTGAAGTTTGTGAGTGCTAGTCTGGAGTTTGGCAGTGCTATAGCCTGAATATTGTCAGTGCTATAGCCTGAAGTTTGTCAGTGCTATAGCCAGAAGTTTGTCAGTGCTATAACCTGGATTTTGTCAGTGCTATAGCCTGAAGTTAGTCAGTGCGACAGCCTGGAGTTTGTTAGTACAAATATACTGTAGTCTGAGGTTTGTCTTGCAGTGCATGTTCCATGATAGGTGCGAGTATACTGCTGGGAACAGTTGTTGCTCATTTAGCAATACTTAGTTTATATTTGTTCAAAAAAATAATGCTTGACAATTTTTTTCAGTGGAATATTTTGTATTTTTGAAGTATGATGGTTGTAATTTATACACAATTTCATTATCCAATAGAGTTTTGTTAGTGCAACAAACTCTGGGCTTCCTTTTTTCATGACGTTTCCATAGTAATTCACATCTGAATTACAAGATATCAATTCGGTTACAAAATACATTCACTAAAGAACAATGAAATTCAAAATCAATACATCAAAACAAATTAGCATTCCACATTTTCAAGACGATTTTCTTATTATTGAAAAGACTTATTTTTTCCCATTGTAACATCATATCAATAATCAGTTCCAATTATCAATGTGAAATGTTAAACACATGACATTATTTTATGACATTAATAATCAATGATCAGTTATGTGCCATCATTCACAGTAACTAAAACGCATGTCTTCAACCATCTTATTTCACAGTCACATTCTGTCGGTCATAACACACAAAATATGTTATATACCGTATAGTCATCTTATATCACATGCCGTATTCAATCTAATAAGTGCCACCATTCCTATAAGAACCCTTCCACCTTTTTGAGGCCTGGAATTCAATACAGACTAACAATATGAAAGCTGTGATTTCTTTATTTGATTTTTTTTTAAGTTGATTGATGGCTTACTTTCTGCAACAATTTTATGAAAGGTTAGTCCAAATTTCATTCAATTAGCATCCCTTAGCTCTTGTTTTTCAATGTTGTATCAATGCACTTATTGGGTTGTACAGAGTAATCACATTCTGCCTAATGCACTTATTGGGTTGTACAGAGTAATCACATTCTGCCTGTCTCATCAGATTTGTCCAAGTCTTTAAATCTTGACCTTTTCCTTTCTGCCAACACCTTTGTAGGTTGGGGCGATACCTCTGCAATAGTTGGCCGAATCTTGCGTGGGTCATCTTCCTCGAGTTGGAATGTTTTAGGAATTGGACCCTGGTAGCTTCCAATGCTGTTGACAATCGTTGACAGCAAGTCTATCATATATGCAAATTTTTTGCTTTCCTTCACAGGAACTGCACTCCAGTTCTTATTTTTTTTCGAGTACTTTCTGGCATACCTGCAAAGATAAAAAAAAATATATCAGACTTGTAGAAGGGAAACTGAAGATAATTAATTATTCAAATCCTTATTCCAGGAAGGTTTCAGTGATTTCCAATTTTTTCATATTGTTTGTGAGCTATACCAATATTTATGGGTGTTTCCCCTTATGTGACATGATGATACGAGTAATAAAAACAATGGTGGAGTGTTGGCCATGCAATAGTGTTTTTACTTGTATTTGTCTTTGTATTCTTATGACCAAGAGGTATTGTTATTCAAGAATTATTTGTTACTTTTTTGTGTGTCATGAACAAAATCGTTGTATGTGTACATGTATGTAAAAGACTCCAAGGAAGTTTCTTTTAGTTAATTTAAATGACTGCAGGGAAGATTGTAGATTGTTTGTAGATTGTTTGCATGTCGTTATGACTACTAACTATTTTGAGTTTTTGTGAGTCGAGTCAATGAGGAGAGATAAACATAAGGAGGAATGTTTATGTAATTCAATATCAATATTTTGTCACGTACATTTAAAACTGATATAATGCTGAAAATATAAAACAATAAAGAATAAAGAAATCCATACCTTATTTGTCCATCTTTTGTGACAGCAACATTCCTGTCCTTGTGGTGCTGTAGTCCAGAATGGCCAATTGATTTCTGGCTTTGTACATTAGGTACCTGAAAGATAAATAATTTGAAATCAGTAAAAATATAGTTATTTAGGAAGAGGTGATCTGAAACAAACATCAAGAACGGAGTCTGCTGTCCAAAGACAACTTAGATCAAAAACCCGATATCCAGGAAACAGAATTATCAGCACTTAGTATATATTTTCTAACGAAAAACAAAGTAATTCAGATCATGTAGGCAATGTGAAGAAAAATCCCTGGCATTTTGAAACCACTTTTTCTTCAAGTAAATTATATATTATGTGCTTTCCTCAAGTAAATTATATATTATGTGCTATCATTGTTCCGAGCGATGAAAGCTCCAACTTTGTTTGAGTTTTAGCCCATCGACAACTAAGGTCATTTAGGGCCAAACTACAAGGCAGGCATTAGTATTGGGATATAAACAAGGACTGTATATAAAAGATCAGGATAAGAAAAGGGCAAATAAAAACTAAAACAAAATTGTAAATGTTGAAAAGAGTTTTGGCTAAAACACTTGAGAAAACTCATGCACAATGTTGATGAAGCAATGAGTGTTGCGTTGATATGAATACAAGATAGAATGAGAAAACGTTCAAATTTTGTTAAAAATGCCGATCTCTTTGAGATAACTGAAAAAACGATTATGTCTCACGGCATGAAACAAACTGTACATGTCGGAGACATCATAGTACTTATCTCGTATGTGTTTAAAGTCAATACAATGCAATAAAACATGCTCCACTGTGAGAGGAGAATCACATGCATGGCATGTAGGAGGATCCTTCCCTCTCAATAGAGATAGGAATGTGTAAAATATGTGTGTCCAATTCGGAGCCGAGAGAGAACAACTTCCTCTCTGCGGTCTCTCTGACTGGACAGATTGGGATTAAGTGTAGGTTGTATTTTAAATAGTTTATTGTTAGTTTCGGTAGACCACCTTTGTTGCCAATGGTGTTTAATGGCTGACTGAATGTAAGGTTTGATATCGGTATAAGGTAGTTTCAAATGTGTTTGTGCTAGGCGAAGAGCAGTCTTAGCTGCTTTATCGGCCTTTATCTTTGTTGCCAATGGTGTTTAATTGCTGACTGAATGTAAGGTTTGATGTCGGTGTAAGGTAGTTTCAAATGTGTTTGTGCTAGGCGAAAAGCAGTCTTAGCTGCTTTATCGGCCTCTTCATTTCCCTTTATACCCACATGGCTGGGAATCTAGAGATAAGTAATTTCAGTTTTAGAAGACAATCGAAATGTTCGGATCAAAAGATTTTGGATTAATGTGTTTCTAGGGTTTCTTGATTTCAAAACCTGAAGAACCGAAAGAGAGTCGGAACAGATGATTGCCTTTTCAATGCGATGTTCTTCGATATGGTCAAGTGCCAGACCGATAGCACATGCTTCCGCAGAGAAATTAGAGGCAACATCCGGGAGTCGGATAGAGGAGCAGTGATTAGATGTACAGCATGCTGCCGCAACCTTATCACCATGTCAGGGAAAGCCCTAATGCAATCCCGAAAGGAGGATTCTTACATGACAATAGCTGTTAATAGGACGTTAATTAATCAAACAAACAAACAAACAAAAAAGATTTGTGTTCTTCGGGTAATGCACTGGATTTTGCCCTCTCATGATCCAAAGATCACCATTGACCATCCAATCATAATCCGGAAGAATTGATGGATGGCACAACGATAGATCAATGTGGGTAAGCGAGCCAGAGGCAGGGTGTAAATATGTTGGGGCATTGGTGTTATAAAGACATAAGCTGTTTTTATTAATAAACTCTTCAATACTTCTACCTCTATCGTCAGTGCCTGGGGAGCCCCAGGGGCTATTATGACCGTTAAAGTCACCCATGATAATATATGGCACTGGTAGTTGTGATACGATGTAACTCAGTTCATCACAACTAAATGGAGTATTTGGAGGTAAATACATACAACAGTCTGTTATTTTTTCGGTGAAGAGTTGCGCTTATAGCAACAGCAGGGTTCCCACGCCACCGGGAAAACGGGAAAAAGTCTGGAAAATCGAAATGAAAAAACCCGATCGGGAAAAGCCTTGATAATCACTATATTCCAATAAAAACCTGGAAAGGGCCTTGAATTCTGTGTTGTGCTTTTGTCCCATGAAAAAAAGATGATTCAAGCGATCGATTCAGCAAATATCTTTATAAAAAAAGCTCCGTGCAAACTTCCGCTACCACCTCGTAAACAGTGGTGAAAGGGACGTAACTGCGAAGCTTGAATCGATTCGTTTCTACTAGCGATTAAAGCACAGTCGTGACCCCATTATTTAGTTTCGTTTCCGAACTTCCGGATCCGGCGCACATGGCCTGGAGATGAAAAAGAAATGTCCGCGTTCAAGTTTGTTTTTACCCGGGAGCAAGGTATGAAAAAGAATGTAGGCCTAATCAAATTCTACCTACATAACAGAACAATAACAAAGACTGTGCTCAGTGAACTTTTCATGATCAATACGTTGGAAAAATTAACAATATCTGAATGTGAAGTGGAAGAGTTTATTTCCCGAAATGTCAACGATCTCGTACCGGTACAATTCCTAAATATCAGAAGGCGTGAGTCAGAATAAAGAAATGTTAAACTCGAGATTTTTAGACTTACAGAAAACTGTTTATCTTAGCCCAGAGCATGTAGGAATAATTATAACATCATGCCCAAACCTAATCACCTTAAATTTTCACCATGTTGGAAGCGCGACCACATAAAGTGGGTTACTATTTACGAGAATCACAAGGCTTTGTTTCCAAAGTCATCAGATTTTTACTGTATGTCAAGGTGGGTGATGTGTAACTTCACGAATGATCAGTACCACTCCATGTGGGACTTTGCCCCGTACTGGGCTCGTATGGACATCATCGAAAGTGGTAGCGAGGAATTTTGAACAACGGTATGTATTATGTTTTCTTTTTGGAAATGGCCAATGAATTAATGAATTATTTATAATTAACAGGTCGATTTGAAGGAATGCATGTATGGCTGTATGCTAAGCAATAATTGAGATTTGACACTGGACAACAATTACAAATTCAAATGCTCATGCCATTGCTTGCTTTCTCCTTCAAGACACCTAACATTACAATTATACTCATAATATAATTACATCAAAATGCAAATGTTTGACTTGTGACTCATGATGTGTCCTGAGATGGGATCTATCATGTTCCTTTTCTGACCGTTGGGTCATTTGTCAGAGATAAAGTTCACTTTAAACAAAATCATCTGATTAAAATAGAACTTGATGTTTGTATATTTTAGAATTACACACTGAACATCACTAACATTAAAATTTAAGTACATTCATTCTGTATACATGAAGTCAAAATCAAATATTGCACGATTTTAATGAAGCTGAATTAATAGGTTCTGCATTTGATCACATGTTATTTTTTAATTAATTTATTTATTGTCTTTTTGTCTGTTCCAGATGCCTTGTCACTTCCAAGAAAAGTGGCTTGAGGACCCGACTTTCAACTCCTGGTTGGCTAAGGTGCAAATGCATGCCTTCTGTCGTTTGTGCAAAAAAAAAACCCATTGATATTTACACAATGGGGAAGTCGGCTTTGACATCTCATTCAAAGGGTCAAAAACATATAAATAATCTTTCTAGAATGAACAAAGTTTGTGCGATTACAGAACATCTAGTATATAAATCTACAGCTAGAGCTAGTACAACTACGTGTGATAATCCTAAATCATGTAATTCTCCCACTGTGAACCTCTTGTGATCTTTTTTTTAGTTTTGGTAAACAATCACAGGTAAGCTAACTGCATATCAAATAATGACTGTCAGATTATATTATGCATGTAAATTGTTTCATGTATATATTTTACCAACTTGAGGCACAAGTTTTATAGATTATAGATATAATACTCAATTTGAATTAGATATTTGTGATACGGGTTAACTCTAATCCTGTCTCATTGTCCACATATTTTGATTTCTCAATAGTACTAAAATTATTTTTTCACAGTCAATGACAATGTGACGAAATTATCAAATTTAATGTTTTTCATTGAATTTCGTGTTCTTATTAATCAAGAGACTGTCATGACAAGAACAGCATTGTATGTATTGTAAATGATTTTGTCTCATTTCAGTCATTGGATAAAAAATTTATACAACAACATGCTATAGCTAACTCATAGAACTGCTAAATGTTCAATTATAATTAAATGAAAACAAAATATAATTATAAAGGAGGTACAAGTTTTATTCATTATATTAATAATACAATATGTAAAATGTTCAAAGATACTTCTATTTTAATAAAGTAAGATAATTATTCACACCGACTTCAGTTTCTTATATTTTAATTCGCAACCAAGATTTACTGAAATGTCTCAAATATCGATTCTCAATATTCTGTCGATTTGTTTTCATGGTTTGTTTTTCTGAATTGTCTCATATGGGACCATCTCCAGTACTGGATTGTTTGGAAAGAAAATCTTGATTCAAAACTTGATCTTAAATTATAAAGAATGATCTGAATTTTGTAAGAAATGTCATTTCATAGCATTTTCCTAATTAACAGTTAGAAATTATATTTTCTTCTCTAGATTCCATAGCATTTTTCATTTATTCATTGATAATTCTAGGTTACTACATATGTAAATATTGTTTGATCACTTTAATAACATTAGTTTATATGTTAAAGTGTAAAATGATTATAGTCAATTGAAGTATTTTTTTTTAATTTGATGTATATTCTACAAATTACATTCCAATACTCTCTAGTCAAAATTACATTCCAATACTCTCTAGTCAAAGAAGAGACTGATATTTCTATTTTCTTGAAATTTAAATTACCTTTGTTGGACTGTTCAAGAGTTTTTCATCTTTGTTATTTTAAAAAACAAGAGATCCCAGAGGGATCTTGGCGCCCACCAATGAATGATCTATGTCTGACAATGGAAAGAGGGATCTTTTCCCTGCTTTTCAAACTTTTTCAAACACGACTACACATAAAATTTGAGACAGATCGCTGCAGCACTTTCTAAGAAATAGTGGCAACAAACTTCAACAATGAAATCCAAGATGGCGGCCGTGTAGCCATCTTGTTGACCTATCAGTTACAAAATGCAATATGCACAACTAAGGCCCTAAGGGAACCTACATATAAAATTTGAGAGACATCCTTTCAGTACTTTTTTTTTAAAAATAGCAATAACAAACTTTAACTATCAAAATCCAAGATGGCTGCCAGACGGCCATCTTGTTGACTGATTGGTCCCAAAACGCAATATGCATATCTAGGGCCCTAGGGGAACCTATGTATGGAATTTGCTTGAATTCCCTTCAATACTTTTCTGAGAAATAGCGGTAACAAACTTCCACTACCAAAATTCAAGATGGCCGTCTGTCTTGTTGACAATTCAGTATCAAAACACAATATGCACAACTAGGTCCCTAGGGGAACCTACATATGAAATTTGAGAAAGATCCCTTTTGTACTTTCTCAGAAATTGTGGTAACAAACTTTAACTATCAAAATCCAAGATGGTCGTCTGGCAGCCATCTTGTTGACCGATCGGTCCCAAAATGCAATATGCACAACTAGGGCCCTAGGGGAACCTACATATGAAATTTGAGAAAGATCCCTTCAGTACTTTCTGAGAAATAGCGGTAACAAACTTTAATTATCAAAATCCAAGATGGCCGCGTGTCCGCCATCTTGTTGACCGATCGGTCCCAAAATGCAATATGCACAACTAGGGTCCTAGGGGAACCTGCATATGAAATTTGAAAAAGATCCCTTTAGTACTTTCTGAGAAATAGCGGTAACAAACTTTAACTATCAAAATCCAAGATGGCCGCCTGTCGGCCATCTTGTTAACCGATCGGTCCCAAATTGCAATATGCACAACTAGGGTCCTAGGGGAACCTACATATGAAATTTGAGAAAGATCCCTTCAGTACTTTCTGAGAAATAGCGGTAACAAACTTTAACTATCAAAATCCAAGATGGTCGCCTGGCAGCCATCTTGTTGACCGATCGGTCCCAAAATGCAATATGCACAACTAGGGCCCTAGGGGAACCTACATATGAAATTTGAGAAAGATCCCTTCAGTACTTTCTGAGAAATAGCGGTAACAAACTTTAACTATCAAAATCCAAGATGGTCGCCTGGCAGCCATCTTGTTGACCGATCGGTCCCAAAATGCAATATGCACAACTAGGGTCCTAGGGGAACCTGCATATGAAATTTGAGAAAGATCCCTTTAGTACTTTCTGAGAAATAGCGGTAACAAACTTTAACTATCAAAATCCAAGATGGCCGCCTGTCGGCCATCTTGTTAACCGATCGGTCCCAAATTGCAATATGCACAACTAGGGTCCTAGGGGAACCTACATATGAAATTTGAGAAAGATCCCTTCAGTACTTTCTGAGAAATAGCGGTAACAAACTTTAACTATCAAAATCCAAGATGGCCGCCTGTCGGCCATCTTGATGACCGATCGGTCCCAAAATGCAATATGCACAACTAGGGCCCTAGGGGAACCTACATATGAAATTTGAGAAAGATCCCTTTAGTACTTTCTGAGAAATAGCGGTAACAAACTTTAATTATCAAAATCCAAGATGGCCGCGTGTCCACCATCTTGTTGACCGATCGGTTCCAAAATGCAATATGCACAACTAGGGTCCTAGGGGAACCTGCATATGAAATTTGAGAAAGATCCCTTTAGTACTTTCTGAGAAATAGCGGTAACAAACTTTAACTATCAAAATCCAAGATGGCCGCCTGTCGGCCATCTTGTTAACCGATCGGTCCCAAATTGCAATATGCACAACTAGGGTCCTAGGGGAACCTACATATGAAATTTGAGAAAGATCCCTTCAGTACTTTCTGAGAAATAGCGGTAACAAACTTTAACTATCAAAATCCAAGATGGCCGCCTGTCGGCCATCTTGATGACCGATCGGTCCCAAAATGCAATATGCACAACTAGGGTCCTAGGAGAACCTGCATATGAAATTTAAGAAAGATCCCTTCAGTACTTTTTGAGAAATAGCGGTAACAAACTTTAACTATCAAAATCCAAGATGGCCGCCTGTCGACCATCTTGTTCGCCGATCGGTCCCAAAATGCAATATGCACAACTAGGGTCCTAGGGGAACCTACATATGAAATTTGAGAAAGATCCCTTCAGTACTTTCTGAGAAATAGAGGTAACAAACTTTAACTATCAAAATCCAAGATGGCCGCCTGTCGGCCATCTTGTTGACCGATCGGTCCCAAAATGCAATATGCACAACTAGGGCCATAGGGGAACCTACATATGAAATTTGTAAAAGATTTTAGTAAAAGAACGGAGACGGACGACGGAAGCGGACACGGACCACGATTTTGAATAGCCCACCATCTGATGATGGTGGGCTAAAAATGTTCACTAATGATCCTGTTTTTCTCATTATTATTTATAATACATAAGCAGATAAGTTATGGATAAGTTCTTCTATGTTCGCTTTAAATCCGCGTATGTTCCATTGTATGATAGTGTTTTTCTCTATGTTGCTCCTAGCTGCAATATTGTAGCTCAAAAGACTTTTAGACAGAAAATGGTGTCGTCTTTAGAGCTGCAATTGGTGCCTATTACTGCTAATGGAGCAAAGTAATGATTATGCAAACCGTTATAAAATGTTTATTTGCATTTCATCTTACTTGTTCGATATTGCTTACTTACTAGGCAATAAAATTGACCACATAGATTTTCAAATTCCCTCCGAGGCATTATTTTTTTACGTATTCACATATGAAGGTCTTTCTGAAGGGGATTTTTACGGCAAGTCCAGAAATTGTAAATATGACGTCGTGTGAGCGGTACAGTAGATATTAAGAATGGTAGTTATGTTTGTTTTGGACCCAGCCGAAAGGTATAGTAGGCCGGGTATGTATATTCGTTCTATGTTGCTCCCTGAAAATAGTTTGTCGGACCAACAGGACTACTTGAAGTAGGTTGTTTGGTGGCGATAAATGTGTTGTCACCAAACTCCCTGTCGTCCGATAGAACATCATAGATGTTCCGTCCAAGGATAGGGTCATCTGATCCCATACTGGGTTTGTTGTTTAGTGCAGGGAGCCTCGCCAGCTTTACCTTGGTGGTTTTGGTCTGGCATTGCTCCTGCGGTGGTGTATTTGCTGGTCGCTTGGCGTTATCAGGGAGCTTTTTTAACGTCAATAGACAGTGAAGATAAAGTTGGTCTATGACAAGCGGCAGTAAATTCTTATGTTTGGTGTTTGAATTTGGTGTTGTGTAAATCCTGGAGAAGCCGTTGGAATTGGCATTTTATCTCAGCCGGTGGTTTTTGTTGTGGTTTATATTGCGGATTAGGTGGACCCGACTTGAATCTGTCCGAGTCCCCCATGATTACTTTGCAGGCCTTAGCATCAGCCATGTCTGGGACATCATTGTCCCCAGTTAGGCTTATCAACCAAGGCCTGGACCGACGAATGTTTGACGGTGTCACTGTCAACAGGCGTCTTCGCGCGAGTGATCTGTGCATAAGTTACCACATTCAGGTCTGAACATTCGACTATCCTCCTAGCGTCGGGGAAAGAGACACCTTGGGTATATTTGATCCGTAATACAGTCAAACCTGCTCTAACGACCGCCTGTCTATAACGACCGGTTTTTAGACTCCCCGTACGTTTTAACTATATAATGGCACTGTGCATAACGACCACCTGTCTAATGTGGCTAACAACCGGTCGTTTTAGCCCCGTCAAAGTTGTATAACGACCGGTCGCTGAGATCGACTTTTCGAGTACCGAGTACAGTGTGTGTGTAGTAGCGTCCCTTTGACCTACTTCCTGTAATTAACTCCCTTTGTGAGCAAATGTCAGCCATTACTGAAGCCCAAGCTAATGATTGTTTATACAGTACTGTTTGGTTTTAACGACCGTTTATGCCTATCAAAGACTGAAATTATTTTTGGTCGCGAACGCCATGTGCACGAAAAGATCACACTTGAAAATTGTGATTTTGAAGCCACAACTCGAATGAAACCGTAGGCAAAATTAAACATGCCGATTTATTTAATGTGTTCCTTTATTCATTGTCGATATTTAGCATTGTTTTATTACTAAGAAATGGTTGTACTTAAGCTATTTCAAATTAGGCCTATAAATTTACGTTCTTCTTTATGATTAGAGTCAGTCAGATTATCGCCTGATGTAACCTGGGTATTCTTGATGTGTTTTATAAATAAAATACGGTCCCATTGCTTGGTAGAAATGTTACTGAAAGTTAATATGTGTACCTGCTTTGTGATTTTGAATCTGTATATTGTGAGAAAACGCCTCCAAATCGATCTTTCATGTTCCAAGATTAATCCGTCAAAACTGGTTACACGGCAACATTACATACGACTTGCCAGTGAGAATGTGTTGTAAAAAAATATTACACGCATACATTGTCTGAAAATAATCGTTCTTGGATAATTCCAGGCCATGTGAAGTCAGTAATAAGGTCATGATTATGTTCATAGCTGAAAAAATCTACTATGTATCAAAACGAGTTGATTTTGGTATGATCAAAATTTCCGATTGCATTAAAATAAAACGAACACAAATCACGGAAATATATTGACACAATTATTTCTTAAATAATGCATGGCAATACATATATAAACATACAGTAGCAGGTCTGTTTTGCATTAATACAATTAATAATGACAATGTCAGATTCGCCTTTTTCGTTGTGACCTTCACGGCCACAGTACTGACATACCATCTTCCATCTACAATTGCTCTCATGATGGCCGTACCTTTGGCAGTTACGGCACCTTAATGGATTTGGTATGTAGACGGTAACAGCATAACGCTGGTAACCAACAGTTATGCTCTGTGGCAACGTTGGTGTTGCGAACGTCAATATAAACATGTGTGTTGGGACCAAGTTCCCACTCTTTCTGGTCATGATTCTTTTCACGTACGTGCCCGGAATGCACTCCTCTTGGAAGTATGACAGTATGTCGGCCTCATTATCATTGCGCAAGGCTGAGCACCTGATTACCCCCTTGCTGCAATTCAATGATGAGTGTGGTTTTACACAAACAGTGAGGCCGCCAAAACTGGTGGTTCCAAGGAGGTTCTCTGCTTGTTGCTTGTGGAAAACCTCTATTAGGAGATCACCCGATCCCAAAGGCTTAACAGATTTGACATCGCCGGCAATGCCTTTGATGCCCTTTCGCAATATTAAGGGCGATAAACCTGCAGTGGTCTTGCCACTCTGTGTAAAGGACATGACCAGAAACTGTGGGAAAGTTGTAGTTGATGTTTTGGGTTCGTTTTGTGAACTTGATTTGGTTTCTTTGGTGAAATAATTTTGAATTTGACTGGTTAATATCTAGTGTCAAATGTCGAAATTTTAAGTTGAGATTCTAGTCGTTATAAATCTACGGTGATGTTTAAGACTGTGAATCATGAACAGACAACAAACCAGTGTTATTGGTTTTCGGTGAAATGCTAAAGTGACATTTCTAATAGTAGAAATCAGTAACAGTCAGAAAGTTTCTAAAATTCATTTATGATGTCCATCAATTTCAAGTAAAGGAGGGATGCAATGTCCTGTATATTAGTCTATCCCTTTGTAACTGTTACGTTACTATCTATCTGTCTATTAGTTTTGCCTTACGGTGAATACTGTACACTACACTGACAACATCACATTAGGGGTCACGTCAAGATGCCCTTTGGAAATGTCTTGACTGGGGACGAAATAGTTTTGAAAAAGCTGTCCGATTTATTTGTACGTAGTCATCTCGCCCAAAGAGCACAAGAAAGCTAAAGGTATATGTATACTGGGAGGAAATGGCATTATCAATTGACATAGCAATGTGTAGAAAATGTATTTGATCTCAAGTACACGTGGTAAAAGGTCATCCGAACATGACCTCTATAGACATGTTGTCAGATCTTCTATTGAACGGAATGGTTATAAGGATCTGTAGTCATCTCGCCCAAAGAGCACAATAAAGCTTATTGTATATGTATGTTGGGGCGATATTGCTCACAAGCTCGCCCTGTTGGGGCGATATTGCTCACAAGCTCGCCCCTAAAGGAACAGTATCCATTGTGATATCCCGTTTGAAGGGAAACATAATGATCATGTGATGATGAAAACTGGCATCAAAAACTTTTCATCAAATCATATATTTCATAGAAACGAGAGGGTTCCTTCTTGTAATGTTGTCTCTTTGTAAATATACAAGTGCGTACGCTGTGACCCATATACACGACCGGATGTGCCCGTGTTCAGTTACGGTAGCTGTGTGTACTGTATAGTTTCAGCATTGTCAACCTTGTTAGCTTGATGTGTTTCATTGCGAGTACGTGGTATCAGTGTCGTTGTAATTCTGTAAGTAGTATGTGTGTTGTTTAAGTTAATTGTTGCGTTCGGGTGACCAGAGATACAGTTGGGAGCAAGCTAAACTTGGTAGTGAAGTGCACTGGAGTGCACAAGTAAAGTTAACTCCGGTTCACTAGCTAGTGCACTAGAGTTAACATCGTAGTGCACTAGAGTTCACATTGTAGTGCACTAGAGTTAACACTGTAGTGCACTAGAGTTCACATTGTAATGCACAAGATAAATGAGACTGATACTCCTACTTATTGCATAAATTGTACATGTACAATCTGTTCATGTATATATTTCATTGAATGGTTTTTAATATCTTTCAATTATTTCAGATGAATTACCAAATGTACTCAGTATTTAAAAATTAGCATAACTAAGTTAGTATGTAAATAATTAATTTATTAAATAAGATGGTTACTTTTATTGGTGTACATTATTATATATGGGTTTCATCTGAGTAATTTAGCCTAATATGAGGTTTAATATTAAAGTAAAGAGTATACCGTAAGCTGCAATATGGCTTGACGACATGCATCTTTTCTTTAGATAATTTTTTTTCAGAAAATAAATGAATTTATTTATTGATTAGGATCAAATATTTTATACTTGTTATAATACATTTACTAATAGCTACATTTATTACTCAGATCAAATATTAGGTATTCTAGATATAAATAGCTATATTTATTTTAATTTATTTCATGTATTTAATTAATTTTTAGGTCATCTGACCCGAAGGGAAAGGGTCAGGATGACCTATAGTCATCATGTTTCGTCCGTCGTCGTCCGCCGTGCGCCGTGCGCCGTCCGCCGTGCGTTAACTTTTCACATTTTCAACTTCTTCTCAAGTTCTACCAGTGCCATTTAGCTGAAACTTACATGAAATGATCCTGACATGGTCCCGACAAAGTGTTGTTATTTTTCGGGTCGATCCGAAATCCAAGATGGCCGCCACAGCCGCCATCTTGAAAACACATTTTGAACTTCTTCTTAAGTTCTACCAGTGCGATTTGGCTGAAACTTGCATGAAATGATCCTGACATGGTCCCAACAAAGTGTTGTTATTTTTTGGGTCGATCCGAAATCCAAGATGGCCGCCACAGCCGCCATCTTGAAAACACATTTTGAACTTCTTCTCAAGTTCTACCGGTGCGATTTGGCTGAAACTTGCATGAAATGATCCTGACATGGTCCCGACAAAGTGTTGTTATTTTTCGGGCCGATTCGAAATCCAAGATGGCCGCCACAGCCGCCATCTTGAAAACACATTTTGAACTTCTTCTCAAGTTCTACCGGTGCGATTTGGCTGAAACTTGCATGAAATGATCCTGACATGGTCCCGACAAAGTGTTGTTATTTTTCGGGTCGATCCGAAATCCAAGATGGCCGCCACAGCCGCCATCTTGAAAACACATTTTGAACTTCTTCTCAAGTTCTACCAGTGTGATTTGGCTGAAACTTGCATGAAATGATCCTGACATGGTCCCGACAAAGTGTTGTTATTTTTTGGGTCGATCCGAAATCCAGGATGGCCGCCACAGCCGCCATCTTGAAAACACATTTTGAACTTCTTCTCAAGTTCTACCAGTGCGATTTGGCTGAACAACTTGCATGAAATGATCCTGACATGGTCCCGACAAAGTGTTGTTATTTTTTGGGTCGATCCGAAATCCAGGATGGCCGCCACAGCCGCCATCTTGAAAACACATTTTGAACTTCTTCTCAAGTTCTACCAGTGCGATTTGGCTGAAACTTGCATGAAATGATCCTGACATGGTCCTGACAAAGTGTTGTTATTTTTCGGGTCGATCCGAAATCCAAGATGGCGGCCACAGCCGCCATCTTGAAAACACATTTTGAACTTCTTCTCAAGTTCTACCGGTGCGATTTGGCTGAAACTTGCATGAAATGATCCTGACATGGTCCTGACAAAGTGTTGTTATTTTTCGGGTCGATCCGAAATCCAAGATGGCCGCCACAGCCGCTATCTTGAAAACACATTTTGAACTTCTTCTCAAGTTCTACCGGTGCGATTTGGCTGAAACTTGCATGAAATAATCCTGACATGGTCCCGACAAAGTGTTATTTTTTAGGTCGATCCGAAATCCAAGATGGCCGCTGCAGCCGCCATCTTGAAAACACATTTTGAACTTCTCAAGTTCTACTGATGCGATTTGGCTGAAACTTGCATGAAATGATCCCGACATGTTCGCGACAAAGTGTTGTTATTTTTTGGGTCAATCCAAAATCGAAGATGGCTACAATGACACTATATCTAATTAATTTCCTATATGTTAAGGCCCTTGGGCCTCTTGTTTGAAATAAAATTTGTTGAAAGAAATTGAAAATGATCCTGACATGGTCCTGACAAAGTGACACCATATATAATTAATTTAACTATTGCCAAGGTAGTCAGATGACCGTTAAGGCCCTTTGGGCCTCTTGTTTTATTTGATTTTATTATTTATTTATTTGAATCATATATCTTTGGTTTTGCCATTCTAGAAATTAACAGCTATTTATAATTGTATTTCACATTTAGAATGTCAGATTTTGTACATTTAGCAGTTTTGGCTATTACACTTTTATTATACCCTCATAAGTCTCTTGGTAAATTTTACCTGTACTGGCCAGACTCCAGGCCTAGGGCAATAACCAAGCTAGAGGTCACCTGTCTTGTCATGCATGACTGCCCCTCCCCTAATCCTGTAATTGCCTATGAAGCTAGTTCAATTAACACAAAAGTTGTAATTCCTGAAAATACAGGTGAACAGGTGCCCTATGAGTTTTGATTTTTGAAAAGTTACAGAACTTTGTATTTTGCCAAAAGTCAACAATTTAACTGAAATAAATTAAGTTGAAATTGATTAAAAAGATCTTATTATTAGCTACCTTTGTACCCAAATAACTCTGTCAGAGACATACAAATATAGATTCTATATGTTCCTGACTCTGTTACTTAATTCTAGTAAGAAATTTATATGGTTGTTTAACAGCTGTGCGATTGGGACGATCAGTCAATCAAATTTGCGAAATCATTCCATATGATAAACGTTAACGGGCCACGTTGATGAGTCTAATTATTTAAATCAAATCCTTATTTCTGTTTAAACATATATTTCTACACATGTAATTTTACATCATAATATTTGAAATATATTTTGATTGATATATTGAATTTTGATTTATTTCTATATACCGTATATATATATGTATAAACATATGAAATCTATATCGAAATTAAGCAGCAAAAGTTGTGTACATTTATTAAAAGATTATTAACTAAAAGTGATGATCATCGACCTGCATGTACATTAAAATAATGTGGAGTGTCGCATATAATTCATGTTGTGTTTTAGTGTTTACACATACACATAATAAACAATATTTTTATCATATACATATCAAGGATTTTTAACTACATAGGTGTACATATTAATTATTTAATTGTTATCATATTTAATTGATGTGTAATTGGTACAAAAGTCTGTCACATACACTGATATACATGTACTGTACATTGTACATGGGGATACAGGTATACACTGTACCCGCATACATAAATGACTTGTATACTGTAAACTCTTGGCACACGTACAGGTCTGTCGTTATGGTCACTATAGGCCTAGGGCCCTTTTCTCCCTTTTTCCCCATCCCATCACCTGAGGTGACACCTTACCTGAGATGATCAGTCAGTCGTCACAGGTAAGGTATACCTATTTTCTTTAACCCCAGGGGGTCCATTATAGCATTCAATTCAATAGATATATAGCATGCTGTGACAGCCTCTGTACCTGATTAGTTTAGTAAAGTATAACTGTCTACTTGACCTCATGTGGTTTTGTTTCATATACTAATAATAATAATAAACTTACAGCTCTTTTTTTTATCAAAATACGCCTATTCTTTCAATTGAGAAGAATTGTTATAATATTGTTTTTTTCCCTCAAAATGAAGATAATGTATTCACATTGTTTTGTATCTTGTTTTTATTTTATTTATATTTGAGGAGATGGAGAGGGGTTTATTAATTATGTGTTATATAGTTAAATTTATACTACATGTGTACATGGACATGTACATGGACATGTATATATGTGTATTCCAAACATGCTTCGAGACAATACCCCTTGGGCTCCTTTTTACCCCACCCCCACCCCAAACCTACCTAGCTATATTTGTATGTGTATTTTCGCCACTCTGACACCTAATTATTCTGCCCTCTTGACATGAATTGTTTTACCTGAAATTTAACTAACATGCTGGCTCAGGTATACATACGACCATCATACATACTAGTCCAAGAAAAGGATGCGATTACGTGAATGAACGTGTAAAATCAGATATTTAGATAATATACTGTATACATTTCTGGTAAAAACCTATAATCTAGCTAGAATAAATGTAGCTTCATGAACACTGTATCTAAAAATACAAGTTTATTTAATTGACAATTTTAATTGTCCATGCACACTGTTGGGATTACTTTCATCCCCCATATTACAATTCAATGTTAGTAATTGTAAGGATCCATATGGTATCCCGGAAAATTCATTCATTTATTTATTTCAAAATGAATATAAGTTATACCACAAATTTGAATATACTTGTATTTGTAAGGTTATACTGGAACATATGTGTATCACGTACAGGCACTGTAAAACTGAAGTGCACTACGTAGTGCACTAGAGTTAACATTGTAGTGCACTAGAGTTAACATTGCAGTGCACTAGAGTTAACACTGTAGTGAACTGGAGTTCACATCGTAGTGCACTCTAGTGCACTACAATGTTTAGTCTAGTGCACTACGTTGTTCACTACATGTGCACTACAAAGTGCACTAGATACCAAGTTTACTACCGTGTACTAAAATATGGACACGGTCATTTGGTATAAATAGAGGTGCTCCAGTCTATTATCAGGGGGATGTTGTTGCTGTGAAGATCGGAAAAGCTAAACAGGTAATATACAAGGACTGAATAAGTCCCTGTGGAAGTCTGAAAAAGACTTTCGTGTGTTTTTTGTGTGATAACCGATGCCGGGGGGTAGTCTGAGGACCCAACAACCAGCATTGTAGATAGCAACTGCGCACTGAAGCAAGTGTGCGGCGAAGCGATGAGTCACCGCTGCACTCGATAACAGAGCAAGTGCGCAACGCAGCGGGCGAGGTTACCGCTGCGCTGAATAGTTGTTAAGGAAACATAGGTATAGTAGCCACTGCGCAGAGTTAGTTCATAAAGTATCACGAGTACTCCAGGTTGGCGAACTTCATCATTGGAATAATCAGTGTTGGCATGCCAAATATTACCATTCTTTGATATATGTTTTACATGTAATCTTATTTCGTGAGAACAGTTATGATTTTGTGATTCTACTCTTCGTAATTCTGCAAATTGAGGTAATTTCTGAAGTTCAGTCGAAAACTTTTGGGACGTAACTTACCTATTGGCTCTCGGGTCGTGGCAGCCACCGTCCGATTCAGCCATCTTGTTTGCTGAAGCCACGTGATCCGTAAACCGTTATGATGTTGTCGCAAACTATTATCAATGAAAAATTATTCGATGTCGATAATAAATAATAATAATATAATAAATCTATAAATATATATATATATAAATATAAGTTACTTATGAGACTTCAAAAGTCGATTTGGGACGTAACGGTTTTGACAGGAAAACAATGACG